>NC_044051.1:9765652-9858152 GCF_902167405.1 Gadus morhua | reverse complement strand
ATGATT
Organism: Gadus morhua; assembly: GCF_902167405.1. Taxonomy (NCBI): domain Eukaryota; kingdom Metazoa; phylum Chordata; class Actinopteri; order Gadiformes; family Gadidae; genus Gadus; species Gadus morhua. The sequence goes on along the minus strand of NC_044051.1, from coordinate 9,858,146 downwards.
GCATGACCAATGAAAACCTGAATTCAGGTCAGGTTAACCCCAATGTTTTGATTATTTTCCTTATAAAACAGTGCAAAGGTTGTACTGGGTTATTTACTAGGTAGTGCTTATCAAAGCTGTTCTAGATCTGCTTAGCAGCAGTCCTGCCGCCCATTAACAAGCCCCCCAGCCCGGAGCAGAGCTCGTATAAGACGCTGTTAGCCACAGTCGGCCTGCTGAAGGGGTACGCAAAGGAGCTGCTGAGTAAACACTTTGAGCCTAATCCGTATTGAGGAAAATACTTCTACAGTGTGTGTGTGTGTGTGTGTGTGTGTGTGTTTGTGTGTGTGTGTGTGTGTGTGTGTGTGTGTGTGTGTGTGTGTGTGTGTGTGTGTGTGTGTGTGTTTGTGTGTGTGTGTGTGTGTGTGTGTGTGTGTGTGTGTGTGTGTGTGTGTGTGTGTGTGTGTGTGTGTGTGTGTGTGTGTGTGTGTGTGTGTGTGTGTGTGTGTGCATGAATCATTTTTTATCTGAGTGGACTGCTGGAAACATCTTGGTTGAAAAACTTGCAGTTCTAGTCTCCACTCTTTCTTTCTCCCCCCCCCCCCCCCCCCCCCCCCCCCCCCACCCCCCCCCCTCTCTGTCTCTCTCTCTCTCGCTCTCTCTCTCTCACTCTCTCGGGTATATTTTTAAACATCCTCTGATGTAAATGCTCTCTTCCTTCCTAACGTTTCCCCTCAGAAAGCTCATACACAACAACTGTGAGCCAACCTCTTATCTTTTGTCCTTCACTGTGTGTGTGTGTGTGTGTGTGTGTGTGTGTGTGTGTGTGTGTGTGTGTGTGTGTGTGTGTGTGTGTGTGTGTGTGTGTGTGTGTGTGTGTGTGTGTGTGTGTGTGTGTGTACAGGGAGGTGTGTGTGCGCCAGGATGGTCTAGTCCATCTGACAGTGGTGTATTTCGGGAAGGAACAGGTTGAAGAAGTGCGCGGCATTCTAGAGAACACGTCCAGGTGAGTGAAATCACAGCCCAGAGGTCACAGACACCCCACTGTCTTGTTAGACATAACGTCTGACACTGTTAGGTCAGACCCCTCCCATTATCTATTTAGATTGAACATTAACATGTTCAAATAAAATAAGGGGGGGGGGGTATACTTACTTTATTCGTTTTTTGAATCAAGCTGCATATGCTATGTGAGATTCGTTGCCATGGCAATATCGTTTGCCTGGACGGTTTAGTATGGCCTTGAAGCGATCTCCGTCTCTGTCTGTCTGTCTGTCTTTGTTTCTGCCTGTGCTGTAGGTTTCCTTCAAATGTCCAGAAAGTAAGGAACCTTGGTTTCCTTACTTGAAACAATCTGAAAACAGAAAAAGCCTTTAATCTGTACATCAGAAATTAATTTGGGTTTAAGCGAAAAGCTGCACATTTCCCACATTGTTGGGATTAGGAGGAAAATAAAAAGTTTGAGTGAATGAGTGACAAATGGAGAATAAGTGAATGATTGAAAAGAAAATAGAAGAAACGAGAAAGGAGGGATCGAAAAGTTCATAGTCCAAATAACTTTGTTTATCATTGTCTTATTGGTTACACTAAAACAATGTCGATCCTTGTTCTAATATGGATCCCCTGTACTGTAAAATAGAGACACCAACTCGCCACACGCTTCTTTCAAAGCTGATCTTGTCTGACACTGACCTGATCTGTAAATCCAATTGCTCCCAGGATTACAGTTGAATTATAGTATAAATTGGTCCTGGAGTTCTCAGTTTTCAACATTTTCAGTGTCCTTGATCCTGCTTTAAGCAGGTAAACGCAAACATTGTACTTAAGTGCTATTTTCTGAAATTGAGTCCCGGTACAGTACAGTAAGTGCACATCAAGATGATATTTCAGCCAGGACAAGTTGCCAGCAATGACTGAAGTGATAGCATTATAGCTCTCAATAAGTCCAGTTCTCCCGACAAACATTGCTTTCATAAACGTGAAATGAGGCTGGACACACCAGGAATGTCACACCCAGATAACAGAACAACTCAAGTTAGCCAAAACACTCAGCTCCTCTCAATGGGAAGGACAGTAAGCCTGTTGTTTTGGCATTAGCTCAACCAGCTTTACCAAGTTTTATATCGGTATTGCTTTAACATCACATATAGCAAAATATTAAAACTTTTAGGAAGCTATTACAAATTAGATAAATAGGTGCTCATATAAATACAGCAATGGGGTACACATTTATAAACCTATCAAATATAAATAAATATACATGTAATTCAAAATCCAAATCTCGGATTCCAGAGGCTCAAACAGCGCAATGATCTGATAATGATAAATAATACATCTACAGCAAAATATACTTGAAAGGGCTGAAATGTGTAAGGGCTCTGCAAAAATAGTAGAAAGGAAGTGTGGGTAGAGAGAAGGGGAGGAAGCATGTTTACACAAGGAGGGCGGGGAGCTCAGAAGAGATCTAGCAATACATATGAATAATAGTTCAGAGCATGAGATATTATAATAGCACAGAGACTGAGCCTAGGAGGAGAAGGGAGATTGAGCAGAGAATATAGAAGGGTAAGAGGAAGGGCTTGCTAGGGGGAAACAAACAAACACACACACACACACACACACACACACACACACACACACACACACACACACACACACACACACACACACACACACACACACACACACACACAATGATAAGAATCCTACGGTGAGGAAAAGGTGCAGAAGAGCGTGTGTGTGTGTGTGTGTGTGTGTGTGTGTGTGTGCGTGCGTGCGTGCATTCGTGTGCAAGCATGCACGTGTGTGAGTGCTTAAGATGAACGACATGATATGATATGTCTGACAACAGTAAGATTACATTCCAAGAGCTAACACACACTCACACACACACACACACACACACACACACACACACACACACACACACACACACACACACACACACACACACACACACATACACACACAACCCCACAAACAAACACACACTCACATACAGATGACACGATATGATGAAATACAGGTAGAGACAGATATTGCATCTTCTGTGTTACATATCATCATCAGAAACCCAACCAAGATGATTCCAGGAAGTGTTCAGCCTTCCTTTAGTTTCACACACATCAACGTCTATGAACATCACTCTTATCTCTTGAACATTACTCTTATCTCTAGAACACAAGTACAAACAAGCGTCAAGATAGAGGAGGCAAGCACACAGATGATCACACACGCACGCACATTCACACACGCACGCACGCACGACTGCACACACACACACACACCAAGTCTTCCTCCGTCGTGTGGTAGCAGAACTAATAGGATCTGTGTTTGTGTGGGTCAGATACGGTACTTGAGTGTTTATCAAACTCAGTTTCGACCTCTTTTTGGTATTTAGCACAAACTACACCCACTGCAAACAGATGGGATGGATTTCCTGTCGCATCCACGTCCACATCCACCACCACATCCTACTATTAATAGATGTGTTTTCAATATAGTTTTATGACTACCAGTCCATGAAGATGTGTTGCATCAAATGCACATTTTGAACACCTAAATGAGAGTTGCTTTGAACGTTGAATTAAAAATCCAATGTATTTAGGTGTGTTTACTCTGTATTTAACCCGTATTTAACTGTTTGGACCTGTATTTAACATGTATTTCCCCTGTATTTCACCAATGTTTAACCTCTTACACCTGGATTTTATAGATATTATAACATAGCCAAACAATGACCCCCCCGCCACACACACACTCGACACACAAACAGCGGACACACACGCACATATTCACAAACCAACACACGCATATTAACACGCACACACACACACACACACACACACACACACACACACACACACACACACACACACACACACACACACACACACACACACACACACACACACTGGTGGTGGTGAGTTAGGTCCCCCCCTTCACTGTAAGCGTCTTTGGGTCATTGAAAAGCGCTATATAAATATAATGAATTATTATTATTTACTCGACAGGAGATTCTAGAATTGTGTCATAAGCGCTGCAAGAATTTCCCCTGAGGACGGAATTTTCTAAAAAACTCCTAAAATCCTGTAAGCCTTGAAAAAGTATTCAAGGGCTCTTTTCAGATTGTCTGCAAACGATAAAAATGTCACCCATAACATTTTTGGATGTACAAATACTTTATATATTGCAAACGTTTGTAGAAAGTATAACACCACATCCTGTGGCTCACTCTGTCTGTCTGTCACGCACACACACACACACACACATGATTTACACACTTTTTTAAATTTGTTAGGGTCAGGGACAGCCAGCTCCTGATGAGCTATTCACACACAAACACACGCATATTAACACGTGTGCACACACACACACACACACACACACACACACACACACACACACACACACACACACACACTGGTGGTGGTGAGTTAGGTCCCCCCCATCAGTGTAAGAGTCTTTGGGTCATTGAAAAGCGCTATATAAATATAATGAATTGTTATTATTTACTTGACAAGAGTGTGTGTGACAAGAGATTACTTGACAGCCAGCTCCTGACGAGCTGGATGTCGCCTTGCATGGTTGACTCTGCCGTCGGTGTGTCAATGTGTGTATTAACGATGTAAGTCGCTTTGGAGAAAAGCGTCTGCTAAATGCCCTAATTCTAATTCTAACACGAACCACACGCAAACCAAAATACACACCTCACACACACACACACACACACATTAACACACGTGTGTGTGTGTGTGTGTGTGTGTGTGTGTGTGTGTGTGTGTGTGTGTGTGTGTGTGTGTGTGTGTGTGTGTGTGTGTGTGTGTGTGTGTGTGTGTGTGTGTGTGTGCAGGGGTGTAAAGTGAGGGTGAGGATTTCCTGGCTTGCCCCTGACCAATATACACACAATATATAAATTTAGAAAGAGCAAAACATGGAACAGAATGAGTCACATCATTTCATACAAATGTAAAATAAATATTCTGTGTCAGAGAAGTTACGCTTTTCTAATTTGACAACAAAAATGTTTTATTTTGAGGATATATTGAGGGAGAGGAGAGAATGAGAGCAGGTGCTAAAAACTGATCTGGATTTGTCCGGATGTAGGTCAGGCAGAACAAATGTCTACAATGAACTGAAGAACAGCATATTCCTCACTACAACCATGTTTAAAAAAACATGTTCAGAACAATTCATGAATACGTCTATCTTTTAATCGACTGGCCCACTCTTTCCCTACACTTTGTCAAATTCATGGTGTCCCAACATTTTTTTTATATTATAGGGAGGAAAATTTTAAGAACTACACTCTGATCCAGCTGGACGAGGAGTTTTCCCGGGGCCGGGGTCTGGACCTGGGGGCCCGAGCCTGGGAGGGAGGCAACGTTCTGCTCTTCTTCTGCGACGTCGACATCTACTTCAACGCTGACTTCCTCACCACCTGCCGACTCAACACCCTACCTGGTGAGCCTCGCCCTCACGCTACCGACACACACAACACTGTACCAAAACTCAACCGACACACAATAAACGCTACAACAACATTCTACCAACACGCAACCGACACGCTATAGACGCTGCACCAACATACTACCAACACTGTGCCAAACAACACTCTACCAACATGAAACAACACGCTACTAACAACCTACCAGCACGCTACAGACACACTATAATCGCTAAACCAACACTCTACCAACACTCTAAAAGCACTCTACCAACACTCTACCAACACTCTACCCACACTCTACCAACCCTCTACCAACACCCTAACATCACCCTTACCACACTCTAACAACACCCTACCAACACTTACTCAACACGCTTTCAACTCTACCAACACTACCAAAACTATGAAAAAAAAGAAACGAAAACAAGAAAGATTCCAAGTAGTAGGCCTATGCATATAGTCTACATCGGACAAAAAACAAAAAAAACAAATCACAGAACAAATACACGCAAGCAGACACGAACCACGGTGTGACACACAGCCAGACAACCCCACAGCACACATACCACAGCCATGTTCAGATGTCTAACACATAGTTTCTTCCAGGTAAAAGGGTGTTCTACCCTGTGCTCTTCAGCCAGTACAACCCCACACTTATCTACGGAGGCCCCGACCACATCCCACCAGTGCAGCAACAGCTGGTAATGCAGTTTAATACAAACTATTTGATGTTTCTCTTTACATTAACCAAGGGCCAACAACTGCCAACCACTAATGGAAAAACCCCTGGGCAGAGAGTTGTTGCTTTCAATTCTGGGTGGGATATAAATATTTACTGTGCCCTGTTTCCTTTTCAGTGGCAGAGAAAAAAAAATACCCGGATACGTGCTTCTGTTGAGTAGATTGTGGGTTTGTGTATGTTAGCTAGATCATTTTTGTGAATTTACCACCAACTCCTTTTTCCTTTCGTAGGTGATTAAGAAGGACACAGGGTTTTGGAGGGATTTTGGTTACGGCATGACCTGCCAATACAGATCGGACTTTGTAAACATAGGTAGGTACAGGTCACACACAAACACACTCATTAGACGACTATCATTGGTTTTATATTTATGCGTAAAAACATGTTATTTTGCTTTGTTTGTATAATTGTCTTTCTGTGTTTTAACAAAGAGGCCCACTTAGCTTTATTTTTCTGCTGAGAAAATAAGCGAATGAGTTCAACTGGGTCAGAAAGTTCCAGAATGTGCTTTCATCATGGTGGAGCTAATGATGGTATTTGCGCCAACTAAATCCCTGCCCGAGATTAAATTCGTGCATAGCTTTACAAAAAACTTTTCTGGTTGGAGAACACAAATATAAAAAGAATAGTGTTTTTTTTTTATCTTATTATAATTCTGTTGATGGTATTCTAGAACCTTTCTCTTAACCTAAACCAAGTTCAAAACATATCATAACATGTTCAGCCGTCACCGACACGCAGGACAACAGGAACAAAGAAATTAAAATTAAAGGAGGGAAAGAATGCTTCACTGTAAAGCGGCATGTTTAAACATGTACAATAATAATCACTGTGTTCCCTGCTCATAAACATGCCTTCCAATCATAATGCCTACTGTGGGATAACTGTTTCACACACCTGTAGGCCATGATGGTATATTTTGACCCACGTCAGTTTGAGAAAAGAATGGGACGAATATCCTATATTTTTATCATGATGAGCTAAATCAATCACAACTCGTTTTTGGTGTAGCAACGACACAATGGACAGTAGTCGTTCCCCTCACCCCTATGCTAATGCTGTGTAATAATGTTTATGCTTATAATAATGCTTATTACTGAATTCATCATTAATGTGTCCTTGTTGTAAAGCGTTAAAAAAGTATTAAAATAGTTTATATACGTTTTAGAATAGTTAATAATAATGATAATGATGACGTTGATGATGATGATGATGATGATTTTGATAATGGTTATAAAGTCAGTTAGTAAATAATAATACAAATAAAACCAACTTCCCTTAACCTACCTTGTTTCAAATAAATAATAAGGCCATCGACTTGTGCCTCTTACTTAGCGATGCAGTTGTGTCCTTAACAACGGTTTCCCCCCTGCCCCTCCCCAACCCCCCACCCCTTCCCCTCCTTCCCTCCTCTAGGGGGCTTCGACGTGGACATCAAAGGCTGGGGCGGCGAGGACGTCCACCTCTACAGGAAGTATCTCCATAGCAACCTGCTGGTGGTGCGGGCTCCCTCCAGGGGGCTGTTCCACCTGTGGCACGAGAAGCACTGCGCAGACGAGCTACGCCCGGACCAGTACCGCATGTGCATGCAGACCAAGGCCATGAACGAGGCCTCGCACGGCCAGCTGGGCATGCTGCTCTTCAGGCAGGAGATCCAGGCCCACCTCCGGCAGCAGAAGCCCGCCGCAAAGCCCCAAAAGAAGACCAAAGCCTAAAGGACTGATCATGGTTCCACGTTGAAGCAACGCAGGGGGCGGGGGGGGTTACGGAGCCATCACGTCCTTTCGGACCCTCCTTGCGTCCACCGCAAGGGCCTGACCGGCGCCTCCCAGAAATTGTAGCCTTGCGTCGAGGCACGCAGCAGCAAGGGCTGGAATTGGTTCCGCTCACTTAAACCCGACTCAGAACCAAAACCGGTTCGCGACTGCGTCGAAGCGTCTGTGTTGTCATGTGTTGGCGTTGCGTCGACGTGGAACCATAATTGAGCCTTAACGTCGGGAATCCATTAAGGAGGATGCCCCTTTGCGCTGTCATGACTACTTTAAGGCACGCGTAGGCTGAGAGACTGAGAGAGGGCCGTGAAGGGAAGCGTTATCTCGGTCCGCTGCCACGCAATGTCCCCGCATCTTGCTTCATGTGAGCTGTGGTCGCCGTTGAGCAGTCCCTGGTCGCCTACTAACTATGAGCTGTGTACACCAGTCTCCCAGTCTATTTGAGCTGTGTACACCAGTTAACATTCCCCCGAGCGAGAAGAATAAGAACATGACAACAACAACAACAACAACAACAAAGACAAGAATGAATTCAGATGTTTTTTTAAACATGTTACAGAGACTGATATCCCTCTATAGGAAGTCCCGCCCTCTCTCTGGTCGTTCCCCGTTAAACCCGTGTAACTGGAACAGATATTGCTTCCGCTCTTGCATGACAGGAAGTCACGCCCTCTCTCTCGCCTATAACGCACATTTGGAGGACCCCACTCAAGACGTTACGTGGTGAGATGTGAACGCCTTGTAAACGCCGTTATACCAGAGCTAACAGCGAGGTTCTATATTATGTGTGAAACTTTTGGGCAAAAAAATTCGCATTCATCTCGACAACTGGAGCAACGAACAACGTGGGAGTTTCGTTCAAGCGAAACTTGATCTTGGTCTGTTTTACTGCTGTCCCATCGGTGGGAAATGGGCGGATAGAAGAAGCAGTTTTGGCTGTAACTGTATACTCGTGGCAATAAATGAGCAGGAAGGACGGACAAAAACCCTCCCTGTAGTGAGGTCTTTGGAAAAAATCTCATGAAAAAACTAGCTCTGGAAGTTATACAGAGAATGAAGTCAGAGTCGTTAAGTGCCTTCTATGACGAAAATGCAGATATTTTTTGTCTTCTTCTTATTGGATGAGTCAATGGTGCCATCTAGTGGACTGACGTTGTAAAACTTCCTTAACGATATTTTTTATTTTATTCATAATTATTTTCTTTTCATTACTACATGCCCCCTTTCTTCTAATTTATACGTGTGTTTTTCTTGAAATGCAAACAGCAGGTCCCAGTACACACATATAATTAAATATTGAAGTGTAAGCAAAACGAAACATGAATGTTATTTAAATGTTTGAAATTGTCTAAAGTATAATCTCTTCTCAATATGAAATACTTTTTTTAACAGAAAAATTCCACTTGCTCATGACTCCAAATCATGGATTTCTTTGGCCCCAATTTATTCAAATGATCCTTACTATCCATTTGTGACATAACAAATAGGGGTGCCCACCAGTTGTGTGAGAGACACGGTTGGAATGAGCCATCAACTCCAGTCTACCAGTCACTAAATTCCCCATGAAGATGACCAAATATAGCCCTAACCCCTGACCGGTTTACCATACACCTGGGTGGACCCTCCCACTCCACTTATGATGTCAAAAAAAGACAAACTCACATAAGCTGGGTATGATAGGTTCCCTTTAACATGGTTGACTAAAGGTCTATTTTTATGTCTGCAAATTAGTTAGGAGAATTTTTTCTTTTTGATTAATGCTCTTTATGTATAAATACATATATATATATAAATTATGTTAAATGCAAGCCTGAATGTTACCCTGGTTAAATATGTTTTATTTTATTTTTTTTAATTCTCACACACACACACACACACACACACACACACACACACACACACACACACACACACACACACACACACACACACACACACACACACACACACACACACACACACACACACACAATGTTGGGTAAAAGGTATCAAAGTGTTATCAAGGTGAGGTATAATGCAATGTAGTGAAATTAAAACATGGAAAATTTATGTTAGCCAAAACAGCCAATGGTTGATATGAAGCACAATTTCATAAAATTATAATAGAGTCTAATATAGCAGCCTGTAATAGTGACTCTAATTTAACTGTACTTTTGTTTTAATTATATCCATCAGACAACATCCTGAAAAGAATATAAGAATACAGACAGCTAGAATAGGCCTGTTAATAAATATATATACATCGATTCGCCGCTAGATAGCAGCATCGTGCGGAAAATAAGAGAAAAATGGTCCCTTGCCTCCTCATTTCTTTCTAATTCAGGAAAATCTGTGTTCAGTTTTAGGATTGTTCAGAAAGATTTAGAACCCTTCGACTAGGATTTTAACATCAGTGACACAAAAGGAAGCATGCAATTAGAAAGTAGGACATCACCAATACAGTCATAAGGAAAATGTAGGCCTGAATCAATAACGCCCTTCTTGTAGGGCATCTCTGACCTTAACCTTCCTCAACCCTGACTATTTGTGTCATGAATGTGTGAGGATATTTACGAACAAAGTTTCCTGTTCAGTTTAGGAATTTATTTTGTTATGACTGTTGGGCGGTGTTACGTAGAATACTTCAAATAATAAAATACAAATGGTCTGTATTTGCATTTGAGACAACTCATTTGCGGCGAGTGGAACAACCATTCTGTTTAATAATGGGGATAAATCCGAATAACATGTAACGAAGCAATTGTTCAGTATGCCAAAGTCGTCCGCTACGGAAACATTTGAATTTCAAGCAAAGCAGAACTATAGTGTTTCAGGCCTCAGCTCCCGTTCAGGGTGACTTGTCCCTGCTACACAGGAGGCTGCGGTTTCAGGACCGCAGTTCCAGGACCCTATTCCTTCGTTGGGGCCCTATCGGGACACGCACTACCTTTTCCTTGGACGGCGAATGGATCTCATGAGTAACTCAAGAATAATTCAGGAAAACGTTATTAAACACAACATAAAGCTAACCTAAACTCAATCAGATGTAAAAATACTTACCCTAACCAAAACCCTAATCTTAACCATTTTACCATCTAAAATGTGCAATTTATTGATGTAGACATTTATCTTCAAATAATTTACAACGCCATCCTATGAAAATGCAACAACAAACCAAGCCCCCAAAAAACTAGAAGTAGAAGTGCGGTCCTAGGATTGAGGTCCTGAGACTACGGGGATTCACTACGGCCCGTGACTGGTCACGAAAACTCCGCCCAGGCCGCACCCTTAACTCCGCCTTTTTTTGCATACGGGACCTCGGGCAGGAGCGATGTGGGCTTATGACACAGTCCCGTCCGGCCGTTAACGACTTCAGATGCTTGCTTTCTTGCCGGTCGAAATCCAATGCGTCCTTCTGCACACGACAGGTGTCGGTCCAAATTATTGTGTGGCTCCTAATTCGGCATTTTCAAGTTCTTCCGCATAATATGCCATATCAGCATCGGCAGTGACAACATTTTTAATCCTTCTATCTACATGTTGGAGAAACACTTGAGCAACTGGAATGCGTTGTTATATCTGGTTTTGTAACCTAGGCGTTATTACTATTCGTCCGTTTCGTTGTTGAACGCGCCCACTGACAGACAGGACAGCGACGGACCAAGGAGGATTGGGTATAGATCATCCTCAGACAACATGTTCGAGGCCAAGGGAATCGCGTTTATTCTGCTGGACATCGCGTGTCTCATACTAGGTGTGTATACCAACATCGGCGGGATACTGTGTGCCTTCTTTGATATGATTTGTGTGCGCTTGTGTGTTTGTGTGCGTGAGTGTGTGTGCGCTTGTGTGTTTTGTTTTGTTTTCTTGACGCCCAGACGCAAAGGGAGTGGTTGGAGCTTAAAGCATGGCGTGTGTTTACTCACATAATGTTCCTGAAGGGTTTATTGTCAACAATGTGTAGCTTCTAAATGACGAATAGGAAATGCTTGGAGCTATTGTCTTCGTTCTTTGTTATCAGTTCTGACATGTTCGTGGTAATATTATAATAGGTCATATAGTAATAGTGTTATAATAGGAGTGACGTATGCTGCATGCTTTCATTGACAACATAAGGAATGCCTTCACGTTAATTATTACAGTTAAACTAAATACACCTACTAAAATACACCGGAGATCTGTATCATTTTATATAGGCCTATATCCTTTTATGCATAATGAACATAAAGCTCAGAGATGTTATTTTCACCCAGTATTTAAAATAAATATACATCCTTAGGCCTACATTTCATACCTATTTGTTGTCCGTTGACCAGATGCACAGTCCGTTGTCTCACAGGCTTAAATGCCACAGGGCAGTTTAGAACCGTTGAAATCAGATTATATGATTATATCGTGATATGTACTGACTCATCCACAGGCAGCTTCCCCCTGCAGAGACTTACTGAATCTCCAGGGACCCACTGTCTTCCACTTATTGATTAGTGTTCCAACTAGTTTAATGCTGTCAGCTTGGGCTTGAATAAATATATATATATATATATATATATATATATATATATATATATATATATATATATATATATATATATATATATATATATATATATTCATATATTCAAGCCATAGCTGAAAGCGTTAAAATATATATATATATATATATATATATATATATATATATATATATATATATATATATATATATATATATATATATATATATAGTTTAATATATATATCAATTAGCCGCAGCTATAAGCAAGTAAATAAATAATTCCAGATCATTTCCAGGTCCCTACCAGTAGAGAGGAGGTCCTGGCTTTACTATCAGTGCCTTATCACTGTCAGTCCAATGCGCTGCACATAATCTTCTGATGGAATTCGAGCATCAATACTTTCAGTCAATGTCTCCATGGATATTGATTCTCTCAGATTGTGAGACACAGAGTGGCGGCTGTTTGCCTGGTCGGAAGAAAGCAGTATTTCCAGAATGGGGCATGTCAGGTGACTGTGTGTAGTAGCACAGTTGCTTCCATGGTGTGTGTGTGTGTGTGTGTGTGTGTGTGTGTGTGTGTGTGTGTGTGTGTGTGTGTGTGTGTGTGTGTGTGTGTGTGTGTGTGTGTGTGTGTGTGTGTGTGTGCGCGCGTGTGCAAGGCTGGATTAGTACCCCCCTACTGAAGCTTATTGCCCCATAGCCCGATTTTACAAAGACACATTTTGGATTATGTTGATACCACTCGCAGCTGCGCAGTCATTTGTTGTTGTTGAGATCGGAATAAAGTATTTTCATTCGCCAACATTTAGTGGCTGGCCCGGGTAGGCGTTCGACAAGTTTTACAACAAGTTTGACTCCCGCTGATATGAACCGTTTCTGTGTTTCAAGCGATGGATGCCTGCCAGGGAGACAGACGAGACCTATGTTTGTATGTGAGAATGAATGCAAATCTGTGTGTGTGTGTGTGTGTGTGTGTGCATTTGTATGTGTGTTAGTGTACATGTAGGCATGCATGCTGGGCGGAGGTATGGAGATTCTCGCACACACAGCATTGCCGAGGCACTAACTGTTGGAACTGAGCGAAATCCTTCTTCCCTTAGTGTATAATGCTTGCTTGCTTATGAAAACAAATGAGCTCTCTATCTAAGCTCATAACAAGAGCAGAGAAAAGGCTGCAATCCTCGGCTGAAACGTTGAACACTCAGACCCATTAGCATTGTCTCTTGACTTTACGTGTGTTTGTAGGGTCAGGGTCAGGAAGGCAGGCCCTTACAGGGTAAGACAGATTCTTTATAGGCAGGGTAAGGGTTAAGCAGGGCCTTTATAGGCAGGGTTAAGGTTAAGTTTCATCCGACTTCTTGAAAATGTTGAAATGTCTGATAAAATATGTATTAATATGAATTTTACAAACGTCATAACCTTCTTATCCATAGCTTTGTCCACCAAAGAGTGTTTTTGTACGAAAACACATTGGATCACTGTTAAAAAGGATCAGGCCTCTCATTAGTTTTCAGCTCATTGCCGCCCTTTGAGCTATTCGATTCGTCCACACTCCAGCCATCCATCCATCTGTCCATCCATCTCTCTCCCTCTCCCACTCGCTCTCGCTCTCCCTCTCCCTCTCTCTCACACTCTGTCTTTCTCTCTCTGTCTCTCCCTCCCTCTCTCCCTCTCTCCCTCTCTCTCTCTCTCTCTCTCTCTCTCTCTCTCTCTCTCTCTCTCTCTCTCTCTCTGAGCTTGATGACTTACTCTTGACGATGACTCCCGACCTCTGAGCTCCTCCTTTCTCTTCCTCCCACTCCCCCTCACCCCCTACCCCAACACCCCTACGCAGGAGGCTTACCCCTAGCCATCCTTAAACTCGGTAAGGTCCGCCCCTACCAGAGGGGCTTTTTCTGTCAAGACGACAGCATCCGCTACCCTTTCCACGACAGCACCATCACCTCCACAGTGCTGTACACAGTGGGATTCACCCTGCCCATTGTCTCTGTAAGTAAAGATCCACTCACCCCGAGCCACCCACTTTGAAACAATACCCACAGTCCAAAGGTGGTGCAGAAGGAGACTTGGGCCCAATCCCATTTCTACCCCTTACCCCTTCCCCTTACCTCTCCCCCTTATCAAAACAAGGGGGAGGGGTAAGGGGAAGGGGTAAGGGGTAGAAATGGGATAAGGCCTCAAAGGTGTCTTATTATACCACCAGCTGTGAGTGTGAATAGCCATTACAAGCCGTTTTGAAAACCTGCCTCTTCAGACATAACAAGTGGGTGTGTCCACCTAGATGTGTGCTGGACTGTAGCAAACGTTGCTCCTCTATCTCTCATACGTCTATCACACTCACACCTGGGGGTACAATGTGTCACCTTTAAAGCTCCTGTGAAGAGTTTGAACAGAATATTCCTCCTACACTCCCTTTGACAGTTCGGTAAAACAATTGGAGGTGTACCTGGATCTGATCTTTTTTTTTTCTTCCGGATAAGCCCGGTCCGCCTTGCACTGCGCTGCAGGTCCAACGTGGCTCTTAAACAGCGCTAGTCGTCTTTGGTTCTGCTCTCTGCCTCTGAGGTTGGGGGTTTTCAGGGCACTACTCAGGAGCCCTGTGGTTGCATACACAACCATATGAAACCAATAGTGCTGAGAACAATGTCCACTTAAAACAAAAAAAAGGTTGCGAGACTTTTGTGTCGAAACCTAGAGTTGGAACTTGACTGACTCAAGTAAGATTGTATCCCAAGTGTTTTGCATTAAGAAACGATCCTTCCGCTTCGGGCCCGTTTTCACACCAGACTCTCTATCCTTATTTGCACTTAGACAAACACAAATGGGCATCACTCACGCAACCAGCGTCATCTTAACGGCCAGGGGGGTGCTGTTAATAACCTGTGAGGAGTGATTGTCGCAGAGAGAGAGAGAGAGAGAGAGAGAGAGAGAGAGAGAGAGAGAGAGAGAGAGAGAGAGAGAGAGAAAGAGAGAGCATGTGTGTACCACATGTCCTTACGTCACTAAGTGTGCCTGTGATTTAATGTTTAAAGAAACAACCCGTCTCGATAGCCACTGCAGGCGTCATCGGCCCCCCACTGATGGACGTTAACAGTGATAGACCGGAAGAGAAACCCTTTGTGATCTGAAGAGACAGCCGGCTCATCTCCCTGGGGCTGATTCTGAGCAACAGAGGACTGCATGAAGTCATCCGTGTATTCTGTGAGAGCGATCTGTCCATCCGTCTTTTGCAGCATGACTAGTATGACTTTGAGTGTGTGACCTTAAAGCCGCAAACGAGGAACGATTAGGAGAACGTTAGAGCAATGAAGAAAGAGGGATATATTTTTTACTATATGTTCTCGTTCTTCTAACCTTCTCTCTTCACTTGCATGTTGGCCTGAGCAAAGCCATAACAAACCACTAATCCATAACCCTTAACCCATCTATTAGCCAACAAATATTCCATTGAAATAACTGCTGAAAGTTTAAATTATTCCTACAAATGTTCACCTTTCTTAAGGACAAGGCTGGGGGGATTCTATGTTTTTCTCCTTTAGTTATTCTACCATCAACACATCGTTCAAAAAGGTAGCTGCAGCCATGGTCATAGGTCAGATATTTGTTATCCACGTTAGGCTGTGTGCTAGAAAAACAATGGACAAAACAAGGGCAAGCCCGTAAATCGGCCAACTCACACAAACATAGATCCATTCCCGCCTCGTTCTTCAACACAGTAGAGCTACAGCCTGGGCCTCGGTATCTCCATCTGCCTCCGCTGCTCTCTCTCCGACAGTCGTTTAAACAGAGCTCCTTTGGGGGGGGAGGGCGTGGGTGCGTGCGTGGGTGTTGTGTCACTCTTATAACCCGTTCTGTTTTGTTTTTTGTCTTTCCTCTCTTCCCCTCCCTCCCCCTCTCTCCTCCCCCCTCTCTCCCCCTCTCTCTCGTTACTTCTCCTGCTAGCCGGACTCCCGTTTGCGATACTCAATATCCGGCACACTCCTTTCCGCAGGGGTTTTTTCTGTAGCGATGATTCGATCAGGTACCCCTATAAAGACGACACCATTACCTATCAGTTGTTAGGGGGCGTTATGATCCCCGTCTTGGTGCTCACTGTAAGTGCATCTCTCGTCCTGGCTGCTTACACCTGTGCGTTTCATGTTGTTGTTGTCTTTATGGTGCTGCACATAACCCTTAAGGGCTGATTATGGTTCCACGTCGTCAACGCAAACGCAAGGACCACGCAGACGCTTCGACGCAGTCGTGAACCTGTTTTGGTTCTGAGTCGGTTTTTTCGTAAGCGGACCAATCACAGCCCCTTATGGCTGCGTCGCCCCGGCGGAAAGGTTACTATTTTTGGGAGGTGCACGTCAGGCCCTTGCGGTTTCCGTAAGGACGGAAAGGGTCCGTGAAACCACTTGCGTAGCGTCGACGTGGAACCATAATCAGCCCTTTACCCTTAACACTTCCTTTTCATGACAGACTTAAGTAATTATTCTCACTACTAATTATAACACTTACTCCTTTAATCGTACACAACATTTTACTGATTGTAAATTCGGTCGGAAAAATAGTTGCTACGTCTCTCTTGCAAGGCACTGAAACCAATTATGTCACCAATATACACTATACGTTAAAGCACTGCTTCCCTAGCTCCATTCAAGTGGAAACAAAAACAACTGCTTTTCTTCTGAAAAGTCGTAGTTAGTCCTGTTATCTGTATCCTTCATTACAGTAGAGTTCGATTTCATTACATTGATACCGTCACTTCACCATACACGTGCCCAAAATTCCTTGAAGCAGATCAGCAAAAGACCGATATATTTTTAAGTGGACATTATTCTCTTTCCTTTATTTGTGTCTTTATCCAATAATAATTACTATAATAATAAAAACCCTCACCTCAACCTTTTATAAATAAAACAGTGATAAAATATTAATATGAAGTATGTTTTATATATTATAGGATAGTAGTCTCCACTTCCATGCTTTTCAATGTAGTGATGAAAATTCTTGTGAATGAACTTGAAATGCTGTATGCCAACATATCTCCCCCTATCCCTTCCATCCCTCCCAGATGCTCATAGGAGAGTGGCTCACGGTTCACCTGAACCGCAGCAAGCCCAGTTCACCCTTCAGCAAAAGCTTCCTAGTGGCTGTTTACAAAGCTATCGGCACCTTCCTCTTTGGCGCGGCGATGAGCCAATCACTGACGGACATAGCCAAGTATTCTATTGGTCGCCTCAGGCCACACTTCCTGGATGTGTGCAAACCCAATTGGACCCAGATCAACTGCACAGTGGGGGGTTATATTGAGAACTTCAGCTGCGGCGGAAACACCAGGCTGAGCAACGAGGGCAGGTAAATATTGCTTGACTCATCAAAGTGCTATCGGTCTTTCTCAGCAAGTAGCCATTTTGGTTCTAAACACTAGCTAGCATATGGAACTCAAAATATGGCTGCTTGGGGAACAAGGCCCTTTAAGGCTAGGGTAGGCCATTTATTTTAGAATATATTTTTTTGTTGTATTTGTTAAAATAACACAATTTGTTAAAAAAATACACCCATGTCTTGCCTTAAAAGATATCAGAGGTTTGGTCAGCAGTGCTAAACACGTGAACGTAGCTGGTACATGAGGGGTAGTTGGAAACTATTATTTCACTCCCTAGCTGTCTATAATCAATGACGCCCCTGGGGTTCGCTTCACATATTTAGCAAAATCTTTTCTTTTACCCAACCAACAACATTTTGTAATATGGACAGGGGCACGGCTTCAAGTCAAACAGACCGTTATAAAAGTTAATCCAGTTAAATGTCACATAAAACTACCAACAAAAAACAAAGATGACGATGACGATGACTAGTTTCCCAGTTTCCCCCCTCTAATTCTCTTTGCTTTATCAGCCCGGAGCAGAACGGTTGCAGAGGATATCCCCTTCCATTAACATTTAAACAAAGACCTTTAGCACAAACATGCATAGAGACAGGGGTGGAGGAACCACCTCCCAGAAACTCTCCAATCCATTGTTCAACTTAATACACATTTAAAAGATGGCCATGACATTGGTGGCTGCGGTTACAGTTTGTACACTTTTAACAGAAGTTAAAACCACAAAAACAAATCTGTTATTAAATTAGAAGGGTTGCGTGGTTCATCCATCCATTATAGGTCATTCGACAATTACATCCGTTGTTTTTCCCTTGGCCCACTGCGTAATAGACAGGGACAGAAATAGCAGCAAATCTCATAGTTAGTAATGAGTAAGTGTATGCCAAACGGGTTTCATGCGTCCCGGCAGGGCACGCCCCCTCTGTTGGCCAGATCCTCTGGTCCCTTCCCGCCCTCCGCTGTTTAGTCCTCCCAATTTAACACAATCATTCCATTATCCCCATGGTGACCGAGCCGTATCCAAGTCAACCTGTTATTTACTACCAGTCCTTGAGCAGAGGCTTTTATCCAAAGCCGCTCACTGTGAATGTGAGACTGGCCTTTCGTTGCAGTAATGAGCGGGTAGCAGTTGGGGGGGGAGACCCGGCTGTAGGGCGCCCAAAGGCAGACTGTGTGACTGCAGACATGGAGGAATTGAAGCCAGAGCCTTTCAGCTGGGGGTCAAGCACCCTCACTGATAAGACGATCCTACACCCCCAGACATGTGATGTTTTTTGGCCCTTGTCTGCTGATATTGGGGGCCTGGTCGCTTGGTATGAAAGCCCATAGGATTATGGTCACACATATGGAAACATAAGCCATGATACAAGGCACATAGGCTATTCATTCACGGGTCAGTCAGGGCCAGAGTGTACGCAGCACAACATGTCTATATGACCTGTCCAGATCATGTTAGTTTAACATTCATAGGTCAGGGTCCATGAATAATATGTGTGTCTGCAGTCTAGAGAACAGCAGTGCTTCATGAGACACTGAAACACGAGTCCCTTGGACTAGGAACAAACACCTGTCGGTAGCACTGTGTGTGTGTGTGTGTGTGTGTGTGTGTGTGTGTGTGTGTGTGTGTGTGTGTGTGTGTGTGCGTGCGCGCGTTTGTGTGTGTGTGCGTGTGCGCGCGTTTGTTTGTGTGTGTGTGCGCGTTTGTGTGTGTGTGTGTGCATGTTTGTGTGTGCGCGTTTGTGTGTGTGTGTGTGTGTCTGTGTGTGCATGTTTGTGTGTGTGTGTGTGTGTGTGTGTGTGTGTGTGTGTGTGTGTGTGTGTGTGTGTGTGTGTGTGTGTGTGTGCATGCGTGTGTGTGTGTGGTCGCGGTTGGGCAGCATAAGGCTATTTTACGTTTGGCCCCTTATGTCTAGAGAGGGAGTGGGCCCTCCTACATGGAGCCCACCATGTTGTGCTGCCATGTTTATACAGCAGCCCCGAGTGGACAAAAACGCTTCTAGAGAGGACATGTTCAGTCACATACTACACCTTTAATATTCCATATGTAATGTGAAATAAAGGAAAGGGGTATGATTGAATTACTTCCCTGTGCAGTCCTTTCACAGAGCCAACAAACTGTGGGTGGATGGTTGTCTAGCTAGCTATAGACCCGGGGAACATAGGACCCTTTTTTTTTTAAAAAGGGTCCTATGTTCCCCAGTCTCATACAAAGAGGGGAACATAGGCAGGGGTGGACTGGGACAGAAAGTCAGCCCTGGCATTTTCTGTCCAGACCAGGGGTCTCATTTATAACCGTTGCGTACGCACAAAACGGGGCTGAAAGTTGCGTACGTGACTTTTCACGCCAAGGTTGTGATCTATAAAAAACCAACTTGACGGGAAAATGTGCGCAGCCCTAAGCAAACTCTGACCCATGCGTACGCATGGTTTGGAGGAAAAGGAGAATTGGCGACACAGACGGTGTGGTGGTGAACTGAAGTCAGACCGAAGAATTGCAGAGTGAGAAGAACGATTATGTTTTATCATCGCCCTTCATCAATTTAATTTCAACCCGTATCATGCGTTAAATCCTAATCAGAATAATTTAAGTCCACTGCGTTATTTCTCAGTTATAACTCCAGAAATATCTCCTTAGAATAGAAATAAAAAGAAATTCTCTATATTTAATCCCGTCACTCCATACTGTCCACTGACGGCGCGACTGCATGGAATAAAGCATCTGTCCAACATGTGTCAATAACATAATATTTTTATGTGACACTGTAAACACATGATCAAATGTCAATTAAATCCCAAGTGTGAAAAACCAAGCCACACTCATCACAATCGTTGTCCGTTACTCTTGATGCTTTTCATGACAAATCAGGCATTAAAAAGGGGTTATGTTCAAGAACATTTTACGTGGGTAATTACAAACTGATTATCCAAGGCGTTCTCGTCAGTCTTATTACCGTAACCCTATAAATACAGAGGTGAGCGCCGTGGTAATGCTGCAACATATGGCACTTCTGGCGGACCATGCAGGATTCGGAGGGAGAGGGTATTTAGGGACCATAACGATTTATTGGTAGGCTACATAAAAATATGTAACTCTATGTCAGACCACTTCTTTTTTAATTCTGGGACTGTGCGCTCCGTGCTACTGACAGAGTTCACTGCTGCAGCAACATGTTGCCACTCACTCTGCTTTTTGTTGTTGGCGATTCCAATCCCGTGACCGCCGAACAAAACTACCTTTCGGGCCTCCATCTCACCCACAAGTGTCTCCACTTCAACCTCCGTGAAATTTCGCTTTTTTGATTTTCTCAGTACTTCTGCCATTGTTTCCAACAAGACATAATACCGGCATCTGAGTCTGTTTTATATGCAGATCGCATTCATGAGGTCATTTGCATTGACCATTTATGGTTAAAAAGGGGCGTGTAGAGGGCGGAACGTGAAGCTGATTCAGCTGCGCACAATTATAGTCAGTATGTGATTTATAAAGCAAAGATTGCGTACAAGTGTGCGTACGCAGTGTTTTATAAATCTGAATATTTTTTGGCGCACGCAAAACTTGGCTTCTGGGCGTACGCACATTTTTAGTAACGATCCTACGCACAGTTTTATAAATGAGACCCCAGCCCACTACATTATCAGCACTAGGGGTGGGACGAGATGAACGGGAAGAAGCCTGTATGTACTTGATTAAAACAATTTAATCAAGTACATCCATCCGAATAATAGTACAACACTGTAAATAGCAGTTGTTGCTTTTTACTGTTTTTGTTTTTCAAGTTTGTGTCTCTGGTGCTGCTGACAAAATAGATGTGAAACCCGAACAGGAAGTTAACAGACCTCCTGTGGTCGCTGCATCTCCATCACCCATATCTACAGATCTATAAAACCCTTGTTAAATATCACACTTGATCCAACGCTAAATTCTCTCTTGCAGTTTTTAGTCTGTGACTGTGAAAATCTTTTGGTGTAAGCCCAGCATTAGTTAAAACCAGACTGACAATAACAAAATATCCTGACAAATAATCTAAATAGAAACATATTACAGACAGTAGCAGCATTAGAGCTGAAACTCATTTGTTTTAACGGTGACTCAGTCATTATGAAACCATAAATAGAGAATTGAAAAATTATATATTATCTATAGCTGTATGAAAGTCTAAGACATGAATTACAGGTTTTCTCAGATACGTGTATGTGCACATGTATGTTTACATGTGCACATACACGCATGAGAATGCATATCTATTCAGACCTGTAATTCATGTCTTAGACTTTTTCACACGGCTATTGGTAAAAAAAATTGTATTCTCTATTTATGGTTATAAAAACGTACTTCCTCGTCCGCAGCCAGCCAGCTACACAAAAAAACAGCAAATAGAACTTGTACTCAGTATCTGTGTACTGACAAGTATATGTAGCCAATAGCCATGTAGCCTTTTTTGATGTAGTGACACTTGGTGACAAATGTATCTGTCATGAAGGATGACTTAAGTCTCCAAAGAGCCCCAAGGCCTACCTTCATAACTTTTAATTGAACTTAAAAGATATGCAGATGTTTGAAATTAACATCAATATGAAAATCTTCAACCAGGAAATCATAATCAAACCTTTTGTTTCAATCTGAGACAAAACAAGTTGCATAATAAAATCACATAGTCAGGACGAATCTCTCTCTCTCTCTCTCTCTCTCTCTCTCTCTCTCTCTCTCTCTCTCTCTCTCTCATCATAGAAGAACTTCTAGCAGGTCAGGAAAACCTGTTTGACAGGAGATGATAGTAGCAGAGAATATAGGAGACATTCATGAATTACCAATTGTCATTTTATCACACATAGTATGTTTCTTCACATAAACCTTTAAAAATACACATATTGCATTCCTCTCACCACATGCAATAGTCGTCACCTCAGTAAACAATAAATTAATTGAAAGATTGCAATAAATTCAATGGCAATCATACTACCGTAATAATTTCCTATAGGTTTACTTGTATTTTGTGCTAAAATTCAAAGTATCTGATCTGTATTTAAAAATTGATTGAAATATATAGCTTGATTCTGCATCTCTATTTACAGCTCGAGTCCGTGTCAATGTTTACTGTTGCTATGGCAACAAGAGACTGCTGACGTTAGCAGATGTTAGCTAGCTTAGCTAAATCATCTGAACAATAATAACCCATAATATCACAATTCTGCATATTTAAACAAAATCAACCACAACTACCAACAGTCACAGCCCTTCAACTCTCGGCTAATATGTTATCACAAGTATGCAGTTAATTAGGTCACATCACATTCAATGTAAAAACGTTTTCTACTTTGTTTTGGACATGTCTCAAAATGTAGCCTAGCCCCAGGCTAACGTTACTTAGCATATATGCCTCCACTCGCTCGTCTCCTGGCGCAGCAGCACCTGCTGGGTTGTGGACCCCGGCACCAAATAGGTCTGTCAATTTTGAACATTTAACTTCCATCTCCAGAGGCTTAAGTCGCCGTTTTTCAGCACCACCCGGGCGTTTTCAGCTCCGTACCGGCTCCCGCGACTCCGGCCCATGCCATGAGGTCCCGCCCACCCTGGTTTGTGTTGTGATTGACAGCACTGTCAGGGCTCTCTGAGCCAGTCAGCCCATGATTGATTGACAATGACAAACATAGACCAATAATATGCGTCGATGCTGCTAGCTCTCTGTAGCCCATTGGCCGGCCCAATTGGAGGGAATTTAGAGAGAGAGGAAAAAAGAAAACATAGCGGACCGGACCGGCCCACATTGGGTCAACGGACCACCGGGACGATGCCCGGTATGCCAGATGGCCAGTCCACCCCTGAACATAGGACCCGGGGAACATAGGACCCGGGGAACATAGACACGCTCCCCTATAGCTAACCAGCGCTCGGCTATGTATATGCTAATTAGGAAATAGTAGTATCTACTCGAGGCTAACCTCATATACGAGGAAAACTAAGGGTAAATGATCCCAACACAGACATCAAGCTGGAGAAGACGGAAGCGCAAAGTAACCGGACTTGGGTCTCTGTTGAGCAGAAAACAGCAATGGCTAGTGCGACCTGTGTTTCAGAGGGCTGTCCCTGAGATAGACTTACGGTGTTGCTGCAGCAGCACATGATAAGGGAGAGGGAATAGGGCATTAAACATCCAGTGCTACGGTGAAGGCTATTGTATTCCTATTCCTAATAAATTAATAATTGATTGCTCCACCAATGATAAAGTACGCCCAATAATAAGTATGAATTTGATTGATTGTCAGGTCTGTGGCAGAAAATGTGTGTGATGGTCCCGAAATAAATATGTCTCAAGAGTAACCACTGACCTTTCACACAGTGGTGTGTGTGTGTGTGTGTGTGTGTGTGTGTGTGTGTGTGTGTGTGTGTGTGTGTGTGTGTGTGTGTGTGTGTGTGTGTGTGTGTGTGTGTCCCTGTTTATATTTGTTTTCAGGCAGAAAGAAATATTTTGGCTACAACAGCGATGCTAAAAAGGCAGCTGCAGCCCAGTACTTAATGTGATTTCTGTGTGCATGTTTTTTGGTAAACAGATAAATGACAGAGGCTCAGCGGATAATTATGGGCTGGCTCCAAACCTAACAACCACTGTGTCAAGGAATGCTGCTCTTCCTATGTATTCCTACAGGCTTGCTTTGTTTCTTCAAGGACAGGATAGTGACGAGTGACAGGAAAGGAGGGAGGGAGGGAGGGAGGGAGAGAGAGAGAGAGAGAGAGAGAGAGAGAGAGAGAGAGAGAGAGAGAGAGAGAGAGAGAGAGAGAGAGAGAGAGAGAGAGAGAGAGAGAGAGAGAGAGAGAGAGAGAGAGAGAGAGAGAGAGAGAGAGAGAGGGAGGGAGGGAGGGAGGGAGGGAGGGAGGGAGGGAGGGAGGGGGAGAGAGAGAGAGAGAGAGAGAGAGAGAGAGAGAGAGAGAGAGAGAGAGAGAGAGAGAGAGAGAGAGAGAGAGAGAGAGAGAGAGAGAGAGAGAGAGAGAGAGAGAGAGAGAGAGACTTTAAAGGGGAAGTGTCTGTGCGGTTCTTCCTGATCAACCCCACGACTAGACAAAGCATTCCACTATGGGTGTATCAAAGACACTCCTTCAAATGCCGGTTTCATCCTAAGTAGGAAAGATCAGATTAGATGGCTGCCTTTTCCACGGTCTCATAAGAGAGCACTTCACACAGATAACGTGTCATTCATTTGTTATTTCCCCTTCCCTCTCTGTTTCAGGCTGTCCTTCTATTCGGGACACTCCTCGTTTTCCATGTACTGCATGCTGTTCCTGGCTGTGAGTTCCATAACGTTATCTTTATTATGGGATCTATCGCCATAAATCACTTGAGAGGCCCTGTTTTATTTGTCCAGAACTGCCTATGCAAAGCTCAAAAGACTTGCTTACTCATACATAGTATGCCATTGCCAACCAACACAAATTATGTGTAATATATTTTATAATTTAACAAAATAACCAAGGGCTCTTGGCACCAAAGGTATAACGAAAGCCTTCTTGTTTTTTTGATGGAATAGAAGACGAGGAGAGTGTGGAGGGAAAGACCAGTTCTTCATCTCGTCTAGATTAAAAAGATCTATTGTGACAGGTATATACAGGTGTAACCTATAGACAGAAACTCGACACGTGATAGAGTCAAACCCTACAGTTCTCCTGTGTCAGTCATTTGGATATCCTGGGATAAATAACCTACCAGTGAGTCACAAGGAGGCAGCTCGTACAGAATGTCAGCATTAGCATACTGCAACACACAGTGTAGCATAGTAGCATTAGCCAACTGCTCTCACCTTCCTACCAGGGACGTTGATTGTGCCATTTGTTCTATATCGTTATCCTCATAGAATATTTGCCATATTTGGGCAAAATTATGATATCGAACCTAAATCTACTCCCCCAACGCTGGTGATTCACTCTGCCTCATTGGCTATATCCTAAGCCAGGGGTCACCAACACAGTGCCCGCGTGCACCATGGCACCCGCAAGGACCACATGAGGCGCCCGCAGGCCTGTTCTAAAAATAGCACTACTCATTCTTGAACAACTCTTTCCCACCTTTTTTAAGTCATCGTTGATAATTATTGTGAGAAATCATTAACATGACTTAATTAATTAACATGTCTTCACATAGATGGGTATCATTAATAGTAATATATAACTAAAGGCAAACTGAGCAAATTTGTTATTTCAGAAGAGTGTATAGAACTGGGTGCCCTTCGTATGACTCAGTGCCCATGAAGTAGCTCTCAGGTTCAACAAGGTTGGTGATCCCTGTCCTAAGCCAATCAGGGGGCTTTTTTAAATACCATAATCACAATCTGCCTAAGTCATCTATTGGACTCATTTTTGACTCTAAATCCAAGATGAACCTCACAATATAATTTTGGCAATTATGCTACGAGGCTAACGACATAATAGCACGCCTGTCACACTAACGCCTCTCTCCCCCTCTCCCGTGTAGCTCTACCTCCAGGCTAGGCTCACAGCCAGCTGGGCGCGCCTCCTGCGGCCCACCCTGCAGTTCTTCCTGATCGCGGCGTCCGTCTACACGGGGCTGTCCCGGGTGTCCGACTACAAGCACCACTGGAGCGATGTGCTGGTGGGCCTGCTGCAAGGAGCCCTCATGGCCCTCCTCGTGGTGAGTGGAAAGACCCTTCAGAGTAGGAGCGAGCCGGGGGGGGATGGGGGGGATGTGTCGGTGAACCCTATGGACTAGCGTTATGGCCGTTTTGACTCCCAGCCCAAAGGGCCTGGTTTCAAACCTGCTCTCTGCAGCCTAACCTCAAGTTCAGGTTCTTTTATTTGTCGAATGCACAACATAAGAGGCAAGCAGTCATAGCTGGCAATGTTGTTTTTAACTAATTCCAATTTGAACCAATAAAAATAGTATAATCTAAGAATAAAATTAATAACAAAATATATTATATTTGTGTGTGTGTGTGTGTGTGTGTGTGTGTGTGTGTGTGTGTGTGTGTGTGTGTGTGTGTGTGTGTGTGTGTGTGTGGGGGGGGGGGGTCTTGTGTTGCTCGGAAAAAAAGCTGTTCTTGAGCCTTGATGCTCTGATACCGTCTGCCCGACTGTAGCAGAGAGAGCAGTTTCTGGCTATGGTGGCTGTGGTCCCTGAGAACAGTCCGTGCTTTTCTCTTCCATATAACCTGGATGCGTCCTCAAGCGAGGTGCCTGACCGATATGTGCTCATTGACAACATGGATCTCAACAGTATCTGAAAGCATTAACTCTTGTTTGTTTAATAAATTGTAATCATGGTTAAGAAATGGCGTTGGGCAACTTCATTCAAACATTGCCCGAACAGCAAACTTTTGAATGCCATGATCCACCAATGGATCAAAACAGGACCGCAAGCAATAAGCAGTGATCTCGCACAAACAAACAGTTCTCTCTCTCTCTCTCCAGGTGTTTTTCGTGTCCGATCTTTTCAAGAAGAAGGAGGAGGCGGTAAAACCAGAGGAGATTTCCCACGCGAGCTTCGTGGAGTCCCCCACCAACGGGAACTTTGAAAGCCCCAACTAAACCTACATGCAAACGAGGGGACGGGAACACTTTGCATATCCGCTCACTAGTGCTTCTACCTGACGCGCCTTCTTGTCATCCAGTATCCAACCCATACCCCGGCAGGGACATACGCAAAAGAGTATTGCTGCAATTGTGCACCGTCGCGCCGTTCATATGTCTCAAAAGCCATATCACCTTAATCATGGACAAGATGGGAGGTGGTCGTTGTCAAGAGGAAGAGGAATTGTATTATCCTACGCAAAATCGTGGCCCCCTTAAGATCAGTTTTATCGTTTTTTTTTAAGTTGCTTCATTGGCTTTCGTTTTTTCAGTTGGGAGCCATCATTGCATTTAGAGGCCAATCCGGGGAGGTCCTGCATGCGTCCACTAAAGGGTTTGACCACTGCTTGGGAGAGGGGGCGGGGGGAGAGGGCATGTCATTGAATGTAACACTACTTCATGCTTTCTCCCCCCCACACCTTCAAACCAGATGTTGTGCGACACCGATTTATATTTAAAGGAAGTACAGAAACCATTCAGCATCACACTCCCCAGTTTCCTCGCTGAGGCAGATCGCTGTTGACCACTCATCTTAGTATCAACAATTGAAGCATTGTTAGGACAGATCACGGAAAAATGATAGTGGTGTATTTTGTGTATTTGTTCTGCCTTAAAACAGGGTTTCCATTCGGCGCTGTTCCAATGTTTACACCGAATTAGAAAAGACTAGTCTAGTATAGTGAAACAGTGAATCTGTGTAGTACCTTTAGAACAAACCTACTCTAGAACGAAGGTGAGGAGCATAAAATACGAAGTAGTATATTGCATTTGTGTGGATTTAGTATGCAAGAAAACAAAGATTCAAATCACTTGTGTGCTGGAGACAAAACACTGACGAAAGTAGGAACAGTGGACCCCCTCTGGCCCACCTCATCTGGAACTGTTGCTGCGTTTGTGTGATGCAAATACCCCCCACCCCCCCAAACAGAATCCGAAATGACCGTAGAAATATTCCCCCCTTTGGACAAAGTAAGGAGGAAGACGTTTTTGTGTTCCGTGTTGCCTTAGCTGGAATGCTGCTACTGCTGCTAGTGCAGAACTCTGGCACTCAGTACTACATAGAGACGCCGTATTGTAACTTGTATGTGCAGAGCAAAAGAAAACGAAAATACATCCACTTTTGTATGTCAACTGATTATTTTGTTTTTATTGAAGAGGTGTTACAAATATGTACAAATATTGATGTTCTGCATGTTGAACAGAAAAACAACCCAGACATTTTGCTTATTAACATGAAAAATAAAATGGAACAGAAAAACAGACGTTTCTGGATAAGACTGCTCGGGTAAAAAACAGGGCCTAGGGGAACTAGGTACATCTCATGAAATAAAAATGGGAATCGATGCAATGTCATCAACCGCAGGGCTGCGTTTCTGAGGGGAAGTGGGCCGTGTTCCCATTAACAAACCTTCCAGATCTCTATGCTGTCAGACTAAGAGCAGGAGCTCAGCTCAGTGAGATGATCCTCCGTCGTATCCAAACGGTCACTGATGTTTAGCCTCGTCTTACACTTCGGAAAGGTTTAAAAAAAAAAAAAAAAAAAACACGACAATACAAAACAGATGCCGTGGTTTTGGGTCAACACCTCCGTGTGTGGGAGACGTCAGGTGATCACAGGTAGAGACTGGCGGCGAACACGATGTCCCGCTTGATCTTTGTTATTCCTGCAAACACACAAGAGAGTCCAAGGGGGGAGGTTTTACCGCGTTGTGGAGCGTAATATAACACAATGTCTGATGTGCAGAGCCCTTCCTCAAAAACACTCAAATGCATCAAATGAATCCCATGGAAAGAGGAACTACAGCGAAACATCATTACAACAAAAAAACTGGAAAAAAACATGTTTTTCATTTAGCACAATTGAATATTGGGGTCGTACGAGTCCAACGTCCTCAGTCTCCCCATAGAGGACCCCCTCGCTGGAGAGGCGCATCTGTTAAAACCACTGAACTGTGAACCATTACACACACACACACACACACACACACACACACACACACACACACACACACACACACACACACACACACACACACACACACACACACACACACACACACACACACACACACACACACGTCAGCGCATCGTACCCTCGGCGAACTTGTTCTCCAGCTCTGTGTTGCCGATGGCCTTGGCTGCGGAGCACATCTGTCTCAGCACCTCCTCCAGGCGGCGCATGCAGCGGATGATGCTGCCTGGAGAGGGGGGGGGGGGGGGGCTCAGGCATTACTACTTCATACCCTACTCCTTCATATATAACTCAATTCGTTTTTGTTTTTTTTCATACAGTACTCCTTCATTACATGATTACTCATCATGGATATCAAGTTGAGGAAAATATTGCTTGGCATTCATGCATTAGTCCACCATACAGCATCATGCAAAACTCCTTTAAGTTATTACATACGCAACCCCTTCATGCATTACTATAACCATCACTGGAAGGGTGTCTAGATACAATAAAAAAGGAATGGCGTCAAAATACCCTCGTAATAGGCCTTGCAGGGCCTTACACCCACATTGAAATATACGTTTATTTTAGCTTCACAGTCCGTTATACGGCAGCCAGTGGCACAACACAAAGGGCGTAGGAGGACGAACCCTCGAAGACGTCGGTCATCTTGCAGATCTGGGCGAAGGAGGCGCCGTTGGCCCAGGTGTACACCACGTCCATCAGGTGGGGCTTGAACTGGTTCAGGTACGTGTCCTCGTCCACCTCCAGCTTGGCGTCCGCAGACACCTTGGCGATGCGCTTCGCACACTCCTGACCGACGCACAGTACACACAGTCAGTACAGACCAACGCAGAGTACAGACAATCAGTCCTGACCAACGCTCAGTACAGACCAATGTGCAGCACAGACAATCAGTAATGACCAATACACAGTCCAGACCAATACGCAGTACACAGTCAACACTGACCAACGCACAGTACAGACCAACACAGAGTACAGCCAATCTGCACTGATCAACGTTCAGTACAGACAATCATTTCTGATGGACGTTCAGTACGGACAATCAATCATTTGACCGTATCCAAAAAAAATTTCCCTGCACAGAATCACCATGTTATGCACCACATTTGATATTAAAACACTTGGTTTGATTCTTTAATTATTAATCAAGGGCTATTCAGTAGAGTCCCAAGTGTGTTGGTATTCCAGTCTTACCTGCATCTGTCTCAGTGGCCCAGCCAGCTGTTCAGTCAGTTTTGGCATCTCACTAGCCTGAAATGGTGAGAGGAAAATAAAAACATTAACAACTTTGTTAGAATCATATAATCGCTTTCCATGAGACAAGTCTGATAGGCTTACCTTTTAAGGGCAATAAAATTTAGAAGCATTTTTGATATATCTGTTAAAAATCCTCTGTGGATTCAATAGCCTAGCCGTCTGTCTAGCTACCCACGTTGTCCTCCGGCCTGGCCAGAACAGGACACTGCATTACAGTATGCACCAGTTACTACTTTGATGATTCCCATAAATGAGCGGTAAATATTTCAGTATTTCATCAGTGATGCTAACACTTTCTTAGTATAGTGGATGTTGGATGTGGTTGAAACGGGCCCAACATGCTGTAATGTGCAAGCTGTGAACAAGTTCCGTGGGAGATGGGGGGGGATCTTGGTGGAGCGAGGCAGTGTTTTTTTAACTGCTTGTTTCCAGACAACATTCTCAAGTTAATGCATTTTTGGTGCTCACTCAAAATGTGGCAAAGCCTGCTAAACAGCAGAGCAGTTGTTGATGTATTTTCAGGGCCAACACACACACACCCACACCTCTGCTTATGAAATATGAGACAGCAGAAACAACAGAGAGCGGGTGTATCATTTTGGGAAGAGAAATTCATATTTGGATGATATGAGCTAGTGATCTCATCCGTACAAGAGACAGATGGACAGAAATGGAGCCAAAAAACCTTCATTATGCCAGACAAAGATTCTGGTTTTGTTTAGCAGGACAAAACGAAAAGAAGCAATTTAGAGCTGTGTGAAAATGGGTAAAGAGGGTTTTATATCCATCCATCGATGGATGGATGATCCATCCACTCTATATCTACGTCCATCAATGTGTGTGGGAGAAGGAGTGCGACGTGTTCCTACGTTCTCTTGGAAGACGAAGCAGGACAGCAGAGAGGTGGCCTGCTCAGCCGTCAGGTCGTTGAACAGGCCGTTGAAGATCATCTCTGTGAGGAGCAGCTCGTCAGCACTGGAACACACACACACACACACACACACACACACACACACACACACACACACACACACACAAAGTCCATCAACCAATCGCAGTGCCCGGGTCACTTGTTTCTTTAAAGGTGGCTGGTTCAACTCTGGTTTAAAGCCCATATAAATACAAACACAGCCCTTAACAGCCCTCAACTGTAAAACTTTGGGCACTTCTGTGCCCAAATAGACTGATGAGGACGTCATATACTTTTAGGGAAGTTATTGTCTAATTTATGGAACTTATTGTCTAGTTTATAGAAGAAGTTATGTCTAGCTTATGGAAGTTATTTTCTAGTTCTTAAACTATAAACTGAATAGTGCATCACTTTGAATGTATCACCTGTCAAAGCTAAAACAAACTAAACAATCAGGAGTCTTCCTTTACGATGCGTTGAACGAGCGTCTCTTACCCCGCAGCCACCAACCCCGACCCCTCCCGCCATCCCTTCTGAATAACGGCCGGCATCGGGCCTCCTCCTACCTGCTAATCTCACAGGCCACGCGCCCCTTCATCTCGATGACGTCCGAGGGCCCCGCGAAGCCCAGCCGCCGCAGCACGCGCTTGCGGCACTTGAGCTTGTCCATCTGCAGCACGGTGCGCGCCTTCTTCAGCTCCTGCTTGGCCGTGCGCACGTCCGCCGCGATCTGACGGTGTTCAACATGAAGAGGAGGGAGAGGTTTAGAAGGCACCCATCATGATGTGTGCACTGACACTGTAGGCATGACCATTCAAATAAATAAAAGGCTAGCCTGCACGCTCTACAAAGTGTCCTTTCACTAGGTTGCGCAGCACTCTAGCTTCTTTCCAATATTGATCGAAGGCTGCTCACTGTTCTCAACCTCACTTGTAAAGCGCTTGTGGTCAAAGCGGCTGCTTAATGAGAGAAGGTGAATGTAATCAGGAAATGTGACAATGGAGAATGCAACACAACTTGTTTTATTAAAAGGGAGGGAAGGCAACAAAAGAAAATGAGTGAGAGTAAGCCAGATTTATTATGCATCCAAGTGAAAGAAAACCTAGCCCTCCCTTCAGGCCTCGTTCCTAAGCCCTGACCCCGAAACATGTGACTGGCAAGGGGCTTATTACAGGCCTGGGACAGCCACAGACACCCGCTCTTCTATATTTCAGAACATTTGATTTGTTGATTGCCGTTGGGATGTGAAAGAGTTAACAAAATGCCAAAGACATTTTTCTAAAATAAATGGCAAAACTTTAGGCTGTATAAAAGAGGATTACCTTTTTCTTACAAGGCATGATCCAATTGAAGGATTATGGATTTAATGGATTTACAATAAATCGATTAACTGTTCCCTTCACTTGCTTTGGCAATGGTTTTTCGTCCACACCAACAAAGCCCTCTTGAATAGATCATTCCCATCTAGGTCACTGCCCTGATCCTTCAACTGCCTTTAGTCAAAACAAGCAAACACCGATCGGACCCGCACTAAGCCCATTATCTGTTCAAACCTTCACCTCTAATCACTACAGCACTCAGTTGTCCTTGCTAATATCCAATTCTATATACAAGATATATGATGGAACATTTAGTTAATAAGTTATACAGCTACAGTTAGCCGTTGGAGATAACTGTGTTGACAATAGTTTGAGATTATGATCTTTATATTCACACTTAGGTTAAAAGGTTCCCCTTTATAATTGTTCATATCTGTGACCTCCGATATGGAGTTGCTGAAGTCCACCTGCCACGTTTATTCTTTCCACATGGCGCACCTGGACACAGCACCCTCTACCTGCAAGTGCGGGGCCAACACATTGCCATGAAAACACCCGCGTGAACCGCAGTAAATGATAACGCCGACCAAGGTGTCCGAGGGGCCTACTACGTACACCGCTAGATCGGTGACCTGCAACATAGACATAGACCTGCAACACACCCTCGCCCCCCCCCCCCATCTGTCCGACCTCCTCCATGTTCCCACTCCCTCCCGCTCCCGTAGAACCTCTTCCTCCGTACACCCGTCTGTCTCCTCCGCCCGTCTCACCACCACGGGACACAGAGCATTCAGCCGCTCTGCTCCCCTTCTCTAGAGTTCCTGATCGCCTAAACTCAGAAACATCGATTCATTCCGCCATTTCAAATCACAACTCAAAACACATCTGTTTAAAACTGCCTATTTCATCTGATGCATATTGCTATGTCTCTTACTATTGTTATTATTTTTTTCGACATCTCATTGATCTGTTTTAATGATGTAGTTCTTGGGGCACCTTCAAATTAAGTGTAATTATTATTAATATTATTATCATAGGACGGGTGGCTCACCAAGGCTTTTCTCTCACACAGCGAGTAGGCCGACTCCAGGTTGGGGTCGCTGTGCAGCGGGTGGGAGTACATGCGGTGCTCGAAGGCCTCCACCTTCTGGATGACCTTCTTCAGACCCGGGTCTTTGATGCCCATGTCGTCCACGGGGTCCAGCACGGGAACGCCATCCGGGAAACGCTTCTTCACTTCCTGAGCGGCGAGAAAGGGGAGGGAGGGGGAAGACACAAAAGACAACAATCAAAATAATTACTAAATCGATACAGCACTTTAGAGATCAGCCAAGCCCATACACCCTTTTTTTTCTTTATAACCGTCTTGTGCGGTAAAGGCTTCTCTGCTGGTACCTGTATGGACTTGAGCATGAGCTGTCGGTTGTCATAGGGCCTCAGGTCTTTGGGGATGTAGAGACGCACTGAGCTGATGGAGGTAAGGAGATGCAGCATCACTGGCACCACCTGGAACAATCACATTAAAAACACGGCAGTTTTTAGCTTTTAGCTGAAAGGGACTACAGCTCGGTCAAGAGGAAAGAAGGGATCAGGACTCGTGCACAAGGATGCTTAAAAATGTAAGGCTGAGGAATGGTGGGGATTGATTCCAGGAGGGAAATGAGGAACAGGTTTGACCTTAGGAGACAGGGCAGCAAGCCCAGACAGGTGGTGGGCTTGGAAAGCGCATTCATATTAAATGTTGGCGGTGTAACAGCAGACGCTTGTGACTACAATCCAATCTGAGCATGTAAACAGTGAATAATAGAGGATCCATAACGGCGCTTTGGGTAACACCTCAAATCAGGGCGGGGGGGGGGGGCTTTTGTGGCATGATGGCTGACCAGCATAACACAAGCTCATCTGTGGGGTGTAATATAAACCTGTTCAGGTCTCAGTCTCCCACTGAGTGGTCAAGCAGGAGGCGAAGAGAGAGACCTGCAAACTCCAGCCAGAGGATAGCTTGACCTGTATCAATGGTACTTGACCATCAGCACTTGAGCTTTGTAAATACTGTGTCGGGCTCCAACACTAAAGTGGAGTGGTTTAGTAGGCGTTGATCAGTGGGAAAACATTGTTGACAATAGACGAGGGCAGCTGGTGGAGCTCAGCTTTTGATGATGGATCTAGTTCCAGTGCTGTGAAGGGCGGGGACGGTGGTGACGTAGATAGAGAGGTGGTGACGTAGATAGAGAGGTGGTGGTGTAGGTATAGAGGGGGGGTAGGGAGGGACATAGCCATAGAAGGGATTTGCTGACATCGATACGAAAGGGCGGTTGGGAACATAGCACGAAGGGTCGGGGGGCGTCTTGCTAAAGAACACCACGGATGGACTGTTGGGGTTTGAACCCAGAACCTTCTGGCTGTATATCCATTCACTCTAAGGGTTTGAACCCAGAACCATCCTCGTATGTTTATCTATTCACTGTACTGGTTTGAATCCAGGACCTTCTGTCTGTATATCCATTGAATGCAAGGGTTTGAACCCAGAACCTGCCGGCTGTATGTCCATCGACTGTATGGTTTTGAACCCAGAACCTGCTGGCTGTATGCCCATGGACTCTCCATGACAGTCCCGATACAGTCTCGTCCATCATGTGGCCTGCGTGTTCCAAGGGGAGCCCACCTGCATCTCCCCGGTCTCCCCTGGGCCGGCGGGCGTGGCAGCCTCCGTGGCGGCGTCCTTCACGCTGTCCTTACTGCAGTGGAGCAGGACCTCCACCACGATCAGGGGGTCGGCGTCCGCCACCGACTGCATGGAGAGAAGGACAACGTCAGCGTCACGGAACAGAACAACGACGCTACCGTGGGACCGGACCCAAAAGCATCCCGTGCTACGCGGTTGACTATAGTAGCTCACATCAGACTGTATTAGTTCATTTCCCCATGGTTGAGTTCGCTTCCTTTTTCCAATGCAAGAGCCCCAAGCCCAGTGTTGTGCCTGAACGCGTTCATTGAACGATAGTTCATGAACTCGACCACTCGGTTTAACACGGTTTAAATCTTAAATACCAACAAGCAAATTGTTACAAATTCGTTGGAGAATAAACCCTGCAACACGGTGTTGTCAGCTTACTGTTACATTAAAATGTAATCAGAAAATGCGGTTATATGCTATAGACCCTATAGTGTCTGTGGTGTAAAGGCTTGGACGAATTAAAAATGATCAATATGTACAATCCATAACGTTAGCTCTCTGGCTCATAGCTCAGCGTACTAGAATACCTTCTAGAATCATTGTCTGTTGGCCGGAAACGGAAAGGGGGGCTGTTTTCGTTTGGTTGTAGTCTTTTCACTCGGTTCTCCGACTCAACAGTAGGGCTAGAACCGAGCGAAAAGACTACAACCAAATGTGAATGTCAATTTGCAATAAAACACAATAGAAACTGTATTTCGCTACGATGCTTGATTCAACCACTCTATTTCATCCGAGACAAACCACGAAGGGGGCTCAATGTTCAAAATACCGTAAAAAAAAAATAGCTCACAGCAACATATTGGAAAAAGAACTATGAACTAGTTCATTTTTTAGAACTGTGAAATTAGTTACAAATTTTGAATTATGAACGTTTAACTGAACTAGTTCATTTTAAAATTTGTGAACTGAACTGTGAACTAGTTCACGTAGAAAGTGAACTTTCCCAACAATGCCCAAGCCAAACAAGCGGTTCCCATACAGGAGCACTCAAGAGAAACCAGCTCACCTTGACGTTCGTCTTCTTGTTGAAGTTCACCACCACGCCCCAACCAAAGTCCGCCGTGGTGCTTTTCACCTGATCAACGACAAAGTGGAACCATTCAATATAAAAACCCAGACATTTTCCAAACCCAACCTCATTCAACGCGCAGACACTTCTTCAAACGACCCGCACACCTCGGTGTGTGGGGGGGCGGTGAACAGCCGGTCAGGCCTACCTTGACGAGGCGGCCCGGCTGCAGGAAGGGCAGGCAGTATTTGGGCTTGTGGACGAACTCCTGGATCTCCTTGGCCAGCTTGGCCAGCTGTTGCCTGATCTTGAAGTAGGTGACCACGCTCTCCTCGTTGGGGATGTCGATGGCGTGGTACTGCGCCTCCAGCATCTTCACCTCTGCATTGGGGGGGGGGGGGGGGAGAGAGGTCATTCTGCAGGCCCACACTTCCTTCAAAAAGGGGGTTCAAGAGGCCGCCTGTCCGGAGTTACAGTAGGCGGTGGAATTTGTTGCGACGTGGTTCACAATGTTTGGTCTTAGTGGAAGATTTGTCAAGTCCTCAAAAAAGTTCTTGACTTCTCAAAGGGGTTGGTTGGTCAAATAAATAATTTGAGTTTTATTATTATTATTCATTTATTAAATGAATTGATTATTTGATGGATATTTAGAATTTCTCTAAATCTCTCTACTGTCAAACAAATGTGGCCTTTACTCAACCCCTCATGGCAGAGTAAAGCTGGATGAACTCAAACAGAGGGTAAGAGAACAGAGTTTCACTGCCCAACTGAATTATTTAGATGTATTGGATCAAATGACAACCTACTGATCCACCAAATGCAACCAATGCAGTGACCTAGTGCTTCGAGCTCATCAATAGTCTTGTGCCAGGGACAAACCCTTAACGATTGAGCACAGAAATTCAGACCTATTTTTGACCGGCAGTGAATAATAATACACGTCATTAAAAGATCAGGTAGGGGTAAGCGCTGGTAGGGGTAGGCGCTGGTAGGGGTAGGAGCTGGTAGGGGTAGGAGCTGGTAGGGGTAGGAGCAGGTAGGGGTAAGAGCTGGTAGGGGTAGGAGCTGGTAGGGGTAGGAGCTGGTAGGGGTAGGAGCAAGGTTGCCAAACCTCTTGATGACCTGTGACCTCATTTATAGTTCCTGAACTTTTTTGCAACCTCCCCCTTTTGTTAATCACATCCGTTTCCACATACCTAATTTAACTCAATCAACGGTCCGGAAAATCCAAGACCCTGTCCACGTTTTGCACCGCACTAGATGATAAGAAGTAGCTTGCTCATGGCTAGTTTCTGTTTGTATGTGCAGGGAACGTAATGACACCTCCCTTTGAGCATTGACGTCTGCATCGTCCGGGTTATTTTCAGCCACGAGCCGGTCGAAGTGTCACACATTTTGCGACTTTAAACTCCCCAGGTTTGAAAACACAGGGTTGGAGAGGTCCCTACTGGGTGGCCTGCAGGGCCGTCTGCGGACCAGCAGTTAGTGGGCGAGGAGGGACTCACTCTCCAAGACGCCGGGCAGGGCCCGGTAGTGCTGGAACTGGTAGAAGGACTTCTCCAGCATGTACTCCGGGTTGATCTCCTCCACGCGCAGCAGGTTCAGCACCATGTTGTAGGTGAGGTGGAAGGCGCTGTTCAGGGGGTCCGCCGAGCCCTGTGGCCCAGGGGAACACCAGGGACATGAGCAACGGGGGCACGCAATCTACCTGATCGTGTTGATGAGAGATCCAAAGCAGTGGATGCATTTTGTAGCGCTCACTTTAGAGTGAAAGTATACTAAATGTATGTTAGGACTATTTACAGGCGCTGTGTCCTGTAAATGACTGAATGTAATGTAAATTAATATTTAGATATAATTGAATGGCCTGCAATATATACAACAAAAACAACAACAGGTTGTTGGTGGGAAAAAAATAACCAAGATGCAGTGAATAAGCCCTGAAGGACACATGGACAATGGATAATTATTGAAGTTACATTATGATGCACCTTAAAGATATAGGCCAAGTCTTGATAAAAAGGAAACAGTCAGACAAGTACGAAATACAAGCATGGTAGAAGCCTGAAAGTAGGCACACGGGTGGGGACGTTGCCACAACATTGTCATCAACGAACCACATCCTGACACATGCAGTCAGTGACAGCATCGTGACATTGTAGCGCGGGGGGGGGGTTGGGGGGTGAACGCTGTACCTTAAGCAACTGTTTGCCAATGGCGGGGCTCATCTTCTCGTCCACCATGAATATCACGATCCCCCTCTCGTCCATCCCTCTCCTGCCGGCCCTCCCGGACATCTGGATGTACTCCCCAGACGTGATCTGGACGGTTCAGGATGGAGAGTTAACGATTGTCGTTTTTAACGTCAACTCTTTGCTTTTTAAAATTGTCATTCAACTTGACCTTATAGATAAACAAGTTTTTTCCAAAGTGTTTAGAAAGGGAACAAACGTTAATAAAAAATTGAATTATAGATTAAGAATAATAAAATAACTTTCCATGAACAGGCTTGTGACATACACTCTCAAAATATGTTGCTTACATTAGAAAATATATGTAATGTTCTGACAGTATTCTCTGTAGAGTCACTGGTTTGATAAACTCCACATCTTTAACCAGTAAATGCAGTACTGATGATGTCATTGTGTCAGTGTTGAAATCATCCAACCATTAATTAAAAGTTGAATACTGACTGAAGTCAGATGTTTTGGAATAAGGAGTTGAATGTTGGAAGCGAACGAGCCTGAGAGAGTGTGTGTGTGGGAAGCAGGAGAGAGAGAGAGCAAGTGTGTGTGTGGGAACAGGAGAGAGCGCGTGAGTGATTGAAGCTAGAGAAGAGAGTGAGAGCGAGAGCGTGCGTGTGTGAGAGGAATGCCTGCGCGGAGCTTGGCACTGTGAAGGGCAACAGATGTTCCTGATGAACCTCTCGATTCTCCTCTCTTCCATTCTCTCCCCACAGGGTGACACGTAAGCTGTTGCGCCTTCATCTTTTATGGCCAACGGTGTGCGTGCGCAAAAGCTGCTACAAGTTGCATGCGTAAAAAGATGAAGGGTGTCTTTAAGCAATGGCAGCTTGCACTCCGCTCCTGGCCCTCATCAACACTACGTGGCCGTTTATGTTTACAGTTTATGTGGCTGTGTAAGCTCACCGGCTCTGCAGTCATATAAAGCCATGACAGTGGCAGGCTGTGGACTTCCTTTCAGAGTTCTGTTCAGAGGCGCTTTTATAAACAATGTGTGAAGAATAATAGGAGATAAATTGCTAAAAGGAAATTACTGTGTGTGTGTGTGTGTGTGTGTGTGTGTGTGTGTGTGTGTGTGTGTGTGTGTGTGTGTGTGTGTGTGTGTGTGTGTGTGTGTGTGTGTGTGTGTGTGTGTGTGTGTGTGTTTAGGTGCGTACGTACAAAGCGATGATTCTTTCCGTCGAACTTGCGTGCGCTGGTGAAAAGCACAGTGCGAGCCGGCATGTTGATCCCCATTGCAAAGGTTTCTGTTGCGAACAGGGCCTGGGGATACATTAGAAGAACACACCAGGATTTAGACACGGCCCATCCCATCCTTACTATGCATGTGTACTCTGGTGGCGGCCTGAATCTGAAGCACACAGCAACATAAACTGCCACTGAACAATGTACTGCATTCCTTACCACATAAAGTACTCCCAAATGATAAAAGATTTACATTAAGCTGAACGCTTTACAATTATGGTACATTTATTAACCATT
The DNA here is from genome assembly GCF_902167405.1 of Gadus morhua. Classification (NCBI taxonomy): domain Eukaryota; kingdom Metazoa; phylum Chordata; class Actinopteri; order Gadiformes; family Gadidae; genus Gadus; species Gadus morhua. The sequence goes on along the minus strand of NC_044051.1, from coordinate 9,817,853 downwards.
AAGGAACAATAGTTAATGCTGTATAAACATTATAATATTGAATTAGGATGAGGGTTGAGCACCGAAACTCGGTTCCAGTAGGGAACCGGTTCCGACGTAAATGGTTGTAACGAGATCGAATAACAACGCACATTTCCGTTCCTCATAACGGTGCCTGACGTTTTCTAACGCCCCCTGCCCCGCCCCCATGGTGTTGCGGCGTCAACTTGCGTTAGTGCTGGGCGCTATACCGGTTCTCACTGAATAGAACCGGTATAAAATAAAACCGGTGTGTATTTTCGTTAGGATATGATTTTTTAATATAGCCTACCTCCATACCGGTGTATTTGATTACACAACGTTCGGAACGCAGCGCTGCGCGACTCTGTTTCAGACGGGACCCTTCTCAATGTTGCGGTAAACAAGCATGGTACGACTACGACTTTCTTTATAGGTCCATGACTGCAAGGCGTGGTATTTCAGGCCAACTGGTAAAAGAGTGTGTCACGGCTTTCAAACATATAAACCGCCTATGGGCGCCTCGAGACTCGAGACGGACTTGTCAACGCGCTGTGGCATGCTTACTTGATGTTGTTTTGATTGAAGATCGGCAGGTTGTAGTGGGTGAACGTGAATGAACGTGTGCGTGTGTGTGCGTGTGCGCGTGTGCGTGTGTTGCGAGCGAATGTAATTTTAAAGTAGACCTAACAAACAAACAAACAAACAAACTCAAAGCCGATGCATTCATCCAAAACTTGCTGTTCAAAAAACCAAATAAACAAATCAAAAACAGAGTCGTTATTCGCATCAAATACTTTTTCTTTTCAAAACTTGGGAATTAATACAGCGCGGTACCGAGCAGTTGAAAACAATGTTGGCGTCTCCTGTCTGTGGCTGCCTTGCGCACATGAGTTATATTACTTAATATGACTTTGGCAGTAATGTTGCGCCATGATGCGTGCCTGCCTGCTTTCAGTGAGTAATTACAATTATTTGTAATTATAAAAAGATATGCATCAGTCACAGCACTCACAGCAGCCTCTTCGGGTAAGTCGAGTAATTGAATGCCAACCGTAAATCTTGCATATCAAGTAGGCTAGCAAACACCGTTGCCATTCAACTCAGTGTCCACTGACTTTCTGCTTAATGCAAGTGTGTGCCGTTTCGTTTTTTTAAGTACCGGTTTGAGAACCGTTTTAGCACCGGAACCGTTTGAAAAGTACTGAGTAGGCACCGGTATCGGATAAAACCCAAACGATACCCAACCCTAATAAGGTTAGGAGTAAGGGTTAGCATTGGGGTTGGGGTTAGACTTGGGATTAACCCTATCCCTAATCAATCATGTTAATCATATCATGCATTAATACTTGGGTACACATAAACACCATTACCTTAGTTAACATGACCAACATTACTTTAGTTAACATGATCAGTCTTTGTTAACATAAATACCATTAGCAAATTGTCCTAGAACACAAGCTTAATGTTCGTCAATGGTTTTTACTGCATTAACCAATGTTAATGGGTGGTAAATGATGAATGCACCCTTTTTCAAAGTTTTTCTAACTTACTACTGCATTACTTTGAATCAAAACCCGAAAGCAGAATAGAAATCAAACATGTTTCTTCACACAATATAACAACCAGCAGCTGCATCATGGGAGTGACTCCTATTAATAGCTTCATCGGGATGCTTTGATACACAAAGGAAGGGAGTTGGAATGCAGACACATGTCATGAATCAGCAGCTAGGGGAGCGGACCTCTTGCTTAAGGATGAAAAAAGGAATCTGTAACTTGATGTACCAAAAACAACAACAGAAACCGACTGGACATTGTGGTTCAAACCTAGAACACCCCAAGTCATAGGTATCCTGCCCCGGAAGGCCAAAGTAGTGCCGATTGTTTTAGACCCAATCCCATCCTCATCAGGGCTTTCATGCTCACCTTAAGCAGGCCTTCCCCAAACAGGATCTCGATGGTCTCCTTCAGGATGGGCAGCAGGCCGCCGTGGTGAATGCCAATGCCTCGCTTCAGCAGAGGCAGCACGTGTTCCACCTGGACAATGCAGACACAATGCAACAAAGATGTCTGGTTTAACCGTCAAAAGGGGGGGTCCGTTTAGGGTGTGGTCTGACGGGAGGCCGCCACCGTTTCAATATAGTGTACGTGAAAACCAAAGGAGCGTGACTTGGTAGCCTAAACAGTGTCTGGAACCACGCCTTGAATTTAATCTTTCAAGTGTATATATAGTTCAATGGTGAACCTCTATACTCTGACTTCCATTACGTGTTTCTCTTGGTCAGTAAAAGACAAAATGATTGAATCTGGGGTCTCACTGAAGTGCCACAGGGGGCTTAAGCTAAACAGTGTGGTGAGGTGGACTCAGCTTAAATAAGGAGAATGTAACACCAGAGACATGCGTCTGGGGTCTGACCTGCGGTAGTTTCTTGTCCTCGTCTGACAGACAGTCAATGGCGTTGTTGAACACTTCCTCCACCAGCTTTTTCTCCTCCTCTGAAACACAGAACGTAGCGTTATGCCGCTTTTCCACTGCATGGTACCAGCTCGACACGACTCGACTCAGCTCGCATTTTTTGCGTTTCCACCGCAAAAACATGGTATCTGGTACCTGAAGTGGCTGCTTTTTCTAGTACCGCCTCGCTCTAGGTTCCAAGCGGCTGAGCCGATGCTAAAAGGTGACGTCGGCAGACGGCCGGCCACTGATTGGCCAGAGAGTGTGACGAAGTCACGAGAGCGACATGGCAACCATGCTGGTAACAGCCATAGCAGCGCCGCAGCCAACATATTCCACTTCTTCAACATGCCAGCTAATAATACGAACACGAAAACCATCGCATCGATGTCCTCATTTGTTGTTATGTGGGTTCTGTCCATGTGTGGGTTACGTAGGTGTTGTTTGCGTCGCGTACAAAAATACGTCACGGCCCTTTCGCGCAGCCGACCCCGCCCACGTCCAGGAGGTACTATTTGCGGTGGAAAAGGACCCGTGCTGCTACCGTGTCGAGTCGAGTCATGTCGAGTCGTGTCGTGTCGAGTCGAGCTACATGTGCGGTGGAAAAGCGGCATTACACAGTGGCCAGGTTAGTGTACATTGTAGGATGTGTACTGGGGTTAAGTCCCAGCAACCTGACTGCATATCCTTAATGGCTGCATTCAGCCTATTAACTGTATGGGATGAGGCCTAAAACAAAGGTCTTTCCTAACAGATACAATAGAAGCAGCCCAGAAATGGAAACCTCATAATTGGCTGCGAAAAAAGCATTTCAAACACAAAAATACTAAATAGAAAAGCCTTTTATAGTACCGATCCAGTGATAAACGTGATGTTCCCCCAACGCAGATAAGAAAATGCTTCATATTCAGTTCAGAATACACATCAGAAAGATTTCATGAGATTATTTTCATTGATTGCCGTCAAACTACCACAAGTCGAAAATAAAAACCGAAGGGTAAATGTGGCCCAGTAAGTCCCAGTGATGCATCATGGACGTGTCTGTCTGCCAGTGTGTCAGACGCTCAGGGTCTGTGTCCTGACACCAGGCACTCCCTTGAATCCAAGCAAAGCAAAGCAGGCCTGCAGACACTGCCCAGAATTGATGTGTTACAGAGGGCTTGGGAGGCAGGGGAAGTGAGGGGACAGGGGGGGGGGGGTTTGTGTGTGTCGTCCAGTTAAAGTCGTAGATAAAAGAGGAAGAGACGAGGGGAGGAAACAGAAGGAGGTAAGTGGGGGTAAGTGGGGCTAAATTACAGGAGAGTCTGTAAACTCAAGAGCACCCTGCACTTGAAACTCACATGGAACCGGGCCTTGGTATAAACATACGGCATTAAAAGGTTAGACACCGTACAACACTACGATGGTTAGTCGTGCGGAAGTTAATCTGCTTTCAAGCGGTCGTGATGTCCACCCAGCTGTTTATTTGCAAATATAGCGACACAATAATATGAATACTGACAAACTCTGTACACAGCAGTGAAGTGAAGGATCAGCTCTCCAGTGGGTTGGTTTAACTTGGTATAATACTAGTAGAGCACTGCTGTGATTGATTTCTGGGTGTGCGTCCGAGAGAGAAAAATGGAAAGAAATGAAGTCCTTAATAACACCCATGTCCAGAAAATCTTATTTCCGTCTCGCTTATTACTAAAAGTGTTAACCTTTCAGAAAACATCCTGCTCATACTCTTCAGCCAAGACATCACACTTGGCCAATTACTGTTGTCGACAGAAATTTCCCTTCCTGAGTGGCTGGCCTTTTCCGGTTCATTTGATCATTGATTTTATGATAAACATTTTAGCGTATCTGCAATGTCCGCACATTATGGCTGCTGTAACAGCCGCATTCCCTTTGTGGATTGGTGAATTGTTATCTCTATCTGAAGACAAAGAGGATACGATATTGATGACCAATCTGCAAAGAGAACGATTCCTTATTTTACTGCCCAAAGGATGGGGTGTGTGGTGCCTTGTCAAAAGCATGACAATGGTTTGGGAACCCGGCGGGTCTAAAAGCACACTGAAGACGCTCCTCAGTGTGGTATGGTTACTAGTGAAGGTGCTCTCACCGCCGTTGAAGTCCAGCTTGGACACCTGCAGAGCGTAGGCCTCACACTCCTTCTTGCTGAAGCTGAAGATGATGACGGGCTGGAAGTTCCTCTCCATGATCATCTTCACTATTTTGAATACGTTGGAGGCACCTGGTGAACGAGAGAAAACACGCACACATTTTCTCAGTCCAAGTCAGAGACGGCTTTAGTGTCAATTCCAAAATATGTGCCAGACCACTAGAGGAATAGAAATTGCGTGGTTCTCTGACCCAGGGTTCAGAAAAGGATCTAATTAGGTAAAATAAAATAAGTAATATTAACAATTTAGGGTAGTTCAACTGGCGACTTTATCAGGATAATAGAAGAAGAAAAGTGTCAAAATTCCTTTGGCATTTCGGTAAACATTTGAACACACTGATCTCGTGAAAGATGCATCCCATTGTAAAGGTAACACTTCAGTCATCACGCTGAGAACCCTAAACTTTCCCCCCCTGCTCATAAAACATGCATCCTCGATTAAATGTTCCCATGCCAGGCAATCGGATCAGTGACTAATGGTGTCCATTACCAGTCAGCGATCCACTTCCAGTTGCCAGCCGTACAGGGTTAGACGTTATCATTCGAAAGCAGGATATATGTGAGGAACAACGAACCAAAAGGTGCGAGGTTAGCCAAACCCACCTTTGGTTCCGCCTTTGCGTCCCTTGGGGTCCCACTTGGCCCCTCCGGAGCCTCCGCCCGCGTCGCCGGCGTCCCTCAGTACCTGCATGGCCGTGTTGAAGTTCTCCTCTCTGAAGTCGCCCTGGAGGACACCACATGAAACGCACCCCACTTAGATTCGCGCAATAATTTCATCAACAAATATATATTTTTAAATATTGACCACAATAAGCCCCTTTCCACACTAGTATAGTGGCTGGACAAACGTAGGCAGTCTACTTGGATAAAAAGGTGACTACTAAATGTGAATCGATATGATTGGAACCGAATGACTGTAGTTAAACACTTGGTTTCAATGGGTTTTTCCCCTGATTACAAATATTTGCTTCGCCCAGCTTAAAAGGCAACCCAGGTTTCAAAGGGAGCTTACGTTCTCGTCGACCACCAGATGGAGTCCGTCGCCCCCTGCTGGGAATAGGTAGTGCTGCAGGGGAGTGGGACGGTAGTCTGTGTACACCACATGGCAGGGCTACGAAACAAGATATGGGACAGCAACAATTCAATGAATGACGTAACTTATTGATTGGTGAATGTGCAATTTTCAGCAGACAGAAAGTCTCCTTTGAGAGGCTCCTTCCAGCTGACCTGTTTGTGCAGGTGGCAGATCCACTCTGCAAACTGCTTGGCGTTGGGGATGGTGGCAGACAGGAAGACGTAATGTACATTGTCGGGAAGTAGGATGATGGTCTCCTCCCAAACCACGCCACGCTCTGAGAACATGGAAAAGGGAAGGTCATCAAAAAAGTCATGATGGTTACATAGGTAACACAAAAAAAATGCATCTCGTTTTCTTTGCCGCAGTTTACACTCAACTGCTAGCCGACTCAATTTTGTTGTAGTTGACATACCTGCGTCTCTCATGTAATGGATCTCATCAAAGACCACCCAGGCCACCTCCCTCATGATCTCAGAGCCTCTGTACAGCATGCTCCTCAAGATCTGTGGAGAAGAGACCATGTCACCACTGGGGTTATACAACACCAAGCACACATTAAAATCGATCCCTTAAAGGAAACCCCTAACCCTAAAACAATTAAGTTCAGATTTAAAGGGATAGTAGTGGCTTACATATTAGTGATATGGATTGAACCTGGTCCAAATCTTGAGTTAAAATGTGCTATAGGTGAGATTTAAGACCCATTTTTGAGTGGATTTGATTGTGCTTGGTAAGAATGACCTAGTCTACCATCAGTTAATAGTGAGTGCATGCTCAGTTAGAATTTCAGATTATATTTGACTGTGCCTGCCTCTGTATGAAACCCTTTTGATTTCAGACCGCTACAAGCTTATTTATGACCAAACACAGCATCTTGTCCATACGGAACCCGTAAAGGAAAAAGTAAAAAATTAACGTAAACATTTCTCGCGAGTACGAGAAAGTATCTGCCGTGCTCCAAAAGATTGTATTTTGTGAGCACGAGAAAGTATCTTTTTAGCAAGGGAATGTATCTCGTCCACATATCAATGGCAGTGTGTGTGTTTGTGTGAAGTCAGCGAGTGAGTTGACGAGTTTCGTGTCAGCACCTGATGGACAGCTTCGTAGCTCAGCTTTAAACCATCTGACCTACCAGATCTATAGATCTACCATACGAATATTTGGGCTACAATTCCTTGAGAGATACTTTCTAGTGCGCACGGGATATTTTATCTTGTGCGCACGATAAAGTACCTGGTGCTCACGATAAAGTATCTGGTGCTCACGAGATATTTTTCCGCGAGCACCAGATACTTTTTACGCTACAGAGATATATGTTGTTTTTTAAATTGTTGTATGTTAATGTTACATTTGATATGGTTTATTGTCATAGTGTTATAGAGTTTTATGTTATTTTTTGTTATATGTATGACGTCTACTGCGTAGATGAATGATGCTTGCCAAGTCGTAAGAATTTTGCTGTGCTGAAGCAATTTGGTACATGCAACAATAAACACACTTTGACTTTGACTTTCTCGTGCTCACGAAAAACGTTAATCTTTGTTTGTTTTTTGCCTACGTCCGTTTACCGGTTCCGTACGTCCATGATTGTTGTCGGAATTTTTGTTTGTGGTTTCTCTTTTCACAACAAAAACCACAGCACCTTAAAAGCAAAGTTTTAAAACGATAGGATAATATTCAATATGGACTCATATTAACCTCTATAGGTACATACATGCCATTGCAAGAGTTACCAGTTATTGGCCGTTTTGAATGAAACAGTCTGGCTACACCCCCAAATCTGATGGACCATTAGAGCAATGAAAGCCTGAAAGGCAATATAGCCCCATCCGGAAATTAAAACGTTGGCGGGAACAAGCGATAGGGCACCATCTCGGCAATTTGAAGCCGTATAATTTAAGCTTTACTCCTGTTGTGGGAACTCGGGTCCTACCTCTGTCGTCATGACGAGGCAAGATGCGGTAGGATTGATGGTGACATCGCCAGTCATCAGGCCGACATCCTGGAACTCTTCATACATCTCTCTGTACTTCTGGTTGGAAAGGGCCTTGATTGGGCTGGTGAAGATCACCCTCTGCTTCTCTCTCAATGCCAACGCTATTGCATACCTGCAGGACGGGGACACAGGAGGTTACATGTTTGGAGACAACAGGTTTGGGGACAGCAGGCTTCATGTTTAGAGATAGCAGGTTTCATGCTTAGAGACAGCAGGTTTCATGCTTAGAGACAGCAGATTTCATGCTTAGAGACAGCAGGTTTCATGTTTAGAGAAGGCAGGTTTCAGGTTTGTTTCTTTGCGCCACCTGATAAGGCATTCGCTATTCTGTCTCTCTCATAAACCGCATTGAGCCAATGTATTTTCTTTTTTTTGGCAGATAAGTTTGTCAATATTTGTCAAGAGCTTGAACGAGTTGAATTTTAACTCTAATTAAAAATTAAGGTTTTTCGTCCCATGGGTTTTTCCTACACAGTTCTGACAATTAACCCGAAGATATGTGCAGAGTTCCATCCAAGCCAAAAAAAAGAGTAACATCAGCGATACAAACAGGTGATCAGTTTAAAGGCTCGCCTCAGCTCAACGATAATATTTGACTATAATTGCTTTGATTGAGTATAAATTAAAAAGGAAACACTCACTCGGCACAGACAGTCTTGCCAGCAGAGGTGTGAGCAGAAACCAGTACAGACTGATTGTTGTCAATACACAAGATGGCCTCGCGCTGGAATGGATCCAAAATAAAAGGGTATTCCTGCAAGAGATAGAATAAAAGATCACAACAATGCGGAAGTCTCCTGATATTTTCACATAGTCTTATCCAATCAGATGACCACGTTCAGGTTGGTGTCTGTCATCCAATCATATGATAGAATTCGGGAGTGTGTCCGTCATCCAATCAGATGACAGCATTCGGGAGAGTGCCTGTCATCAAGTAGGACAACTCGATTCAGGATAGCATACCTTTGCTGCTTTTCCAACTCGAGGTTTGAGGGGTGCATAGTCTTCACTGGCCTGGAGTGCCACCTGTAAGCAAAACATTTATTGAATGGAGTATGAATTATGAAATCTATTTTTCGTTATAAAAAGGTATATCCATTTATTTACGGTTCTGTACCTCATGGTTGCATCCTTCAACAGTATCAACTTGCTCCACCTTCACCTGGGGCATAAAGTCTGCCATACTGAGGTAAACAAAAAACAAACGTTATCAGTACATCCATTTTTATCAAAAAAATGCATACACCAAATAGGAGATTTTCCACAAAATGTAACTCACTTGTCGTCGGCAGTATCATGTTTAGACTTTTTACTGTAGACCATCTCCTCCGTGACGTCTTGGTCCGCCTCCCTCTTGCCCCGTCCGTGAAAGGCATCCTCCCCATCTACATGTGAACTGTAGGATGATAAAACAAATATGAAGCAACACAACATAAATGTTAGCCTAGTAGTGGATATGGAAGGGCAGCACGATTACAACTTGGTAACCAACATGTTAATTACGTTGCTCCAAACAGTGGGACTGAATGAACCATGTGGGACTGGTTGCATTTGGAGACACAACGTGGTTCATTCACTCATCCAAGTGGTTGTAAAAGATAATGTTTTTCGTAAAAAGCACTAACGCTATCAATGTTGTTGGAAATCAGCCTGTTAACCACCAGGCCGTCTTCTGTCTCAATAACTAGCGGTGGTTAATTGGTCAAGTTTTACAAAGCATGATGCCCCGGTTAGGGTTCTGGGAGTCTGGTTCGACGTGCAATAATAAGCCCCGTTTAACTAGAAATAATACAACCAGTTCAACTTAATACAAATAAACATAATTCAATTCAAAGAAACGAATGTTTACCCAGCATTTGTTGTGGGGGCAGTGGGTGTCGTTTTGCTAGACGCAGCGGTATCATCATCAAACACGCTGAACAGCGCGTCTCCAAAAGCGTCCGCCATGTTTCCAAGCGGCATTGACACGATTCCCACAATGCAACGCGAGTCTACGGTAACACTTCCGCTACGGAAGCCCCGAGCCGTGTGCGTCCAAATAGTGTTCCTCTCACGAATATCTAACACAACTGGATTCTTGGGATGGACAGATGAAAGATTGTCACGTTTTAATGACTCAACACCTGAATGGCAGCACATAGATAGTTTTCGGGTTGACCATCAGCAGACAGTATACGACCTAATGGGTGGAAAGAAGAAGAAAGCGTGTGCGGCAGCGGCGCCTGTAGCCGCGGCTAGAGGGGCTCCTGCAGCGGCCAACATCGTGGCAGAAGACCCCTCTGTTGGCAAGAAACCTCCGCCGATCAAGCCAGTGAAACCAGTAAAGGACAACAAACCCAAAGGTGACTGTTGACGAACATCTCTTCCCTTTTTTGACAAACTCGTCATGTAAAAGTAGCATGAGGGATCCTTGTTGTTATCTCATGTTGCTACGCCAGAACTGACAGCCTTGAGTTGGTAACGTTAAACGGATTGGTCCTGATTGGTGTTGGTTCTAATGTCGTTTGAATGTTATTCTTGTTTTCAGAATACCTATCGGATACTATAGTATTTTATTGCAGGTTACAACGCATACAACATCCAGGGGGTTAGCACTTGCAAGTGTTGAACACTCTGTGTTAAAACGACAATATTCAAAGACATACAAACCAAATCTTCAGAGACCCTATTTCAGATACAAATGACATGATACAAGTTAAACACCAGTGTTAACTACAACTTTAAAACCGGAACCGAGCTCCAGATGTCCCTGTCTGGAGGCCCTGTCACCTTGCTGTGGTGAATCTGCTGGGTCTCTGTTTCTCACCCTGATGTGGTGACTCTGCCGAGGCTCGGTTTCCTCTCTGCTGGGGCTCTGTTTCTCTCACATTTTGCTCTGGTAACTCTGGTAGCTTTTCTTCCCTCTCACCAGCTCTGGTACACCCCCCTGCTGTGGCTCTGTTTAATGTACAGTGGGAGATTGTTCCTGCATCGTAGGCACACAAAATACATGACACTTGCGTGAGTGAGTGTTGGGGAAAAAAATTGATGTAAGATATATAGATGAATTTATAAATGAGCACAGTGTTGAGTCCATGCACCATGCAGTAGTTAAGGTTCAAAACAAGGCAACAGACATTGCAGGATTTGAAGTTGTCTTGCAGGGGTCAAGCCAACATGTTACTCCATTAAATGGTATTGTATAATCTTTAACGATTCTTCTTGGGTCTCTCGTTAGCTCCGAGGACCTACAGCCTGGCCAACACTGCCCAGGTGGACACCGGTGGGGTCGCTGACAAATCGATTCTCAAAGTAAAGTATTTACGTCACCTCACAGTCTTTAAAGTCACATTGCTTTACTCTCACAAGGCATGTATGTAATGCTTGACCTGTTTATAACCGACATTGTCTACAACGTCATATAAATGAGTCATTCTATTCTACCAATAGACCAATCAGTCTGTTAAATTGGATTTGACCTAAACTCCCCATACTTCAGGTGGTCATTCAAGTGGACCTGGAGAAGAAGATCATCAAGCTGATCAATGACTTCAGACAGGAGAATGGAGACAAGGGGCCAATATCCGGGAGACTCACCAATAAGAAATTGCTGGTACGTTAAAAGTCGAATTCAGTGACTATAGAACTAGTCTCTCTTTTTTGTTCTAACTGGGTTTTCTTTGTTTTCCTATGATCGCAGGACCTTTACACCGCTCTGCAGAAGTTCAACTTCAAGACAGAGCACATTGAAGAGGCCATGAAAAGCAGTGTGTTGTATGGTGGCGATCTCCACTCTGCTCTCGACTGGCTTTGTCTGAATCTCAAAGATGGTGAGATAACTTATCTCTCTCTATTTGCATGATATTTTGATTGGGGTTGTGCCGTCCGCATGTTTTTAACTGGGAATTAAGTATTGCAGTCGAACAGACTGCTCCCATAAACAATGAAATGTGATTGTTATCAACCATAACCCTATCATCGGACATTGATGCTCAGCATGTAGTCCCTGAATAGGATTAATACTCTCTGAAAGCCTCAGAAAACGAAAGGGTATAATGGCCCAGCTGTTAAAATGCGTGCGGTGTGTGACCGGGGCCTTATGCTAAGTTGTGCTTTATTCCATTCACCAGAGGAGCTTCCTGATGGTTTCCGGCAGCAGATGCAGGAGGAGAATCAGAAGAGCAGGCCCAAGTACCAGCCCATAGTCCATGAAAAGCCCGCCCCACCCAGCCCCAAAGCATCCCGTGATGACTCTCCGAAGGAGGCCATTAAGGTGAGTGTGTCTGTGGACAAACAAACAAAGTGCTCTCAGACCAGTGGAGAAATTCGCAACCATGATCGTCATGCTGAGGCTCACACAAGCTTGTTTTCTTCTCAGAAGGCCCCGGTGAAGGACGAGGCTGCTGTGAAGGACTGGATCCTCAGATACGCTGAGCAGAGCAGCGAGGAGGAGGAGATGGAGGAGAAAGAAAAGGGCGGAGGGAACAATCTTGCCAGCAGCATGGAGCAGGAGGGCAAGTTTGACCCAGTAAGTGGAAGTGGTTGAACCCTCAGTTTTGTCCCAACGTGCGAAGACGCACGTTAGTGTTTGAACATCTGTGTTGCTTGACCCTGTTCCACCAGAACGACAGGTACCTGGTGTTAACTGCCCAGCTGTACGACACCAAGGACATGGCAGCCACCGCCAAGTTAAAAAAAGACAAAGCATCCCAAAGGATGGCCCAGGACAGGATACGCATCATACAGCAAGGTCCGGGCATTTCCACCAATCACAGAAAGACGAGCGACATCGGTCACCACGACTGATTGGACCAGTCAAGAACGATTATCTTTTTTTTGTTCCTTTCCTAGAAATGAAACCTCTGGAGTCACATCCAATGTTCAACCCAGCTATAAAGGTAGTGGACGCGCCCAAGGAGAACAAAGCACTTCCTGTGGCCGTGGAGGAGGGTCTCAACCTGTTTGATCAAGTTCCAGTCCCGCCCCCGGCAGTTAAAGGTACAGTTGTAACAATTGGTCCAAGAAGCTCCAAGATGTTAAATCAATTTTCAACGTCAATCACCTCACCATCTATACACAACTTATTTGCAGAGTCCAAGAAGAACGAGCCAAAGGACATTCGTGACTTTGACTACACGTCCCGCAGTTGGACGGGCAAGTCTCCGAAACAGTTCCTGATCGACTGGGTCCGCAAGAACCTGCCCAAGAGCCCCGCGCCGGCCTTCCACAAGGTCCAGGTTGGGAAGTACTGGAAGTGCAAGTAAGTGTGTGTTTTACCTGTGTTTGTGTCTGCAGATGTTTGTCGCTGTGGTACCCCACCCCAAACGTTATTATCCTCACGTGATGGCAGATAACGTGGTTACATCTCTCTGCAGTCAGAATATGTTGTGTATAGCATGCATTTTTTTTCCAAGGCAACAAATGAAAGCAATGCTGCAATCACTGTCTATTTAAATCATTATAAATGTCTATGCCCTTGAAGACTTTTGAAACTACAAAAGACTTCTGTAGCCACAATAGATACAGCGTTTCTAAACCATGCTATTTCTGGCCACAATCGAGCATATGGCCGTCATGTTTGTGTGACAAAATGAAAATAAACAGAACTAAATGACCATCGTCCCCCGCTGACGAATCCGTCGCCTCGTCTCTCTTTAGGGTGCGTGTCCAGAGGCTAGATGACGTGCTGGAGGTCTGTCCCACCATCCTGACCGAGGACGGCATGCAGGCCCAACACCTGGGGGCTGTCCTGGCTCTGTACACCATGGTCAAAGGACAGGTAACGGCTGGGACCCTCAAGCCACCTTGTATCCACTGTACAGAAGTTCCCCTCAGCCTTTAAACTGAACACCCCCATAAATGCGTTGGCGCGTTCCTTCTTTCTTCTAATTCTTCTCCATTTTTTTTTATCCCCCCTTTTTGCTTCTCTCTGCTCTTCTTTTACTCCTCCGTTGTTTGACTCACCCCTCCTTCGTCTCTCCCTTCGTCTCTCTTCTTCTTCTCTACTCCTCTTTTACTCCTCCGTTGTTTGACTCACCCCTCCTTCGTCTCTCCCTTCGTCTCTCTTCTTCTTCTCTACTCCTCTTTAACTCCTCCGTGGTTTGACTCATCCCTCCTTCCTCTCCCCCCCCCCCCCCCCCTCCTCTCCTCCAGTCGGTGCACCAGCTGCTGCCCTCCACCTACCGGGACGTGTGGCTGGAGTGGCGGGACCGGGACCAGCAGAGGCAGGAGGAGAGCCGCACCGCCGCCAACAAGCCCCGGGACCAGTTCATCGCCCGCCTGCTCACCCGGCTCAAGCAGCAGCAGCAGCAGCACAACCCCAGCTCGGGCTCCCAGGACCCCCATCCCCGGTTCGGATCCAAGGCGACGCAGCCCGCCGGCGGGGAGGACGAGCCGGAGGAGTCCTGGGAGAACCTGGCGGGCCTGGAGATGGAGGACGGCGGGGAGACCAACGACAAGGCGGAGGCCGGCCGGGGCAGAAAGGAGAAGGGCGGAGGGTTCGAAGCGTCCAGGGAGCTGATGATCAGGATGAGGAAGTCCCCAATGGCGTGCAAACTCAAGGTAGGAGCTGGTCCGACGCGCATCCCGAAGGTCCTCGGTTCGATTCCCCAATGTCGGCAGCCTAACCTGTAGGTATCTGTACAGTCACCTGTTCCTTCGTAACGTGGATCTGAATTAACTCAAAGTCTCTTTGGATAAAAGCGTCTGTAAATGGCTCAATAGTGAATGTAAGTATGTCTCAAAGGGGGTCCAGGTAAATGTATACAAAGCAACTAAAGGGCTGATTATGGTCCCACGTTCATGCAACGCAATAACCATGCAGACGCTTCGTCGCAGTTGTAAACCTTTATGGTTCTGCGTCGGGTTTTAGTAAGTCGACCAATCACAGACCTTGCTGCTGCGTCGCCTCGACAGAAGGTTTACATTTTTGGGAGGCGCACGTCAGGCCCTTGCAGTGGACGCAAGGAGGGTCCGCAAGGACGTAAGGGGTCCGTAACCTCCTTGCGTTGCGTTGACGTGGGACCATAACTAAGCCACTTAAGTCACTTCGGATTAAAGCGTTGTGTAAATGACTCAATAGTGAATGTAAGAATGTCTCCAAGGGGGTCCAGTTAAACACGCATGTATACAAAGCGAGTCACAGTGAATTTATATAGGAGGAGGTAGGCCCTATGGCATCTTGCTCAAGGCTTCTTACAGGTATACTGCAGACATTGAGGTTTCGAACCTACAACCAGAAATCCAGAACCCTACCCTAACCCCCTCCCCCCCAAAAACACTTTTAAAACCAAAACCTCCACCTCCCTCGTGGCAGGCGGAGCGGGAGCAGCTGCCGGTCTTCCAGCACCGCCACCGGGTGATGGAGGCCCTGGGACGGCACCGCGTGGTGGTGGTGGCCGGGGAGACGGGCAGCGGCAAGAGCACCCAGGTGCCCCAGTTCCTCTTGGAGGAGCTGCTGCTGGGGGGGGACGGGGCGGGCGCGGCGAGGCCCTGCAACATAGTGGTGACCCAGCCCCGCAGGATCTCGGCCATGAGCCTGGCCACCCGGGTCAACCAGGAGCTGGGCTGTGAGGACGCGCCCGGGTCCAAGGTGGGTGCTGGAGGAGCGGAGCTTCACCGTGTGTTTCTGTGAGTTGGGTGGATGCGTTGAGTAAGGGTGATCGGTGTTTAGGTATGAGGACTTTGTTCATTATTGGAGGTTTGTTCTTGTGTTCTTGATGCGGGGAATTATAGGGGAAGCTAGCTAGGTTCAGAAGGTGTAATCTGAGCATTTTGTTTGATCATTTCATGATTCCTGACTTTGAATTATTTGGTTGAAATCTGTGATATAAATAAACAAAAAAGTAATTGTTACAATTACTTTGTTATATACAGTATCAGAGTATTCATTATTTATTTTTGTAAACGTTCAAAACACATTTTCCTTACAAAAATAAATATGCGTCTCACAATTTAAATCACGTCGAACCAAGGCCTGTAACAGTTTAAAAAAAACAAAAACGAAACAAGTAGCCTAACCATTGGAAATAATTTAAAGCTGCAAATAAAACGGCAGCAAATGGACTATGGAGATACTCAGCGTTGTGATCTTCTCTACACGCCCGGGATTACAGCTGCGTCTTGCGGCGGTGAAAATAGCCGACACACTTTCACTTTCACCGTTGCTGCGGGTCTGCTTTCCCGAACTCACCGTTGTGTTTCAGGAGCATATGTTGCCGCATAGTACTTTCTGGTAGCTCGATTTCGCTTGGCATATTTTACATTTCACCTTATGATCTCCTATTTCTTTAAAGTATTTAAATTCTTCGCTGCTCTTTGCTTTAACCGCCATCTCTTAACTTATTGAATTCTGGCGTGCCTGCACACGGCACGGAACGTTGTTATATGTATGTGTGTGATTGAATATATGTTTGTATTTAAATTGTTATGTAAGCACCAGCTAGCACTTCTCTTGTTAAGTTAATATTGTTAATATTAACTTAAAATAAAGAGAGAACTACCTGTTTATACGTACTATTAAAAAAAAACCTGTGTTTGTGTCTTCCCAGATGTCTATTTGTGGGTACCAGATCCGGATGGAGAACCGGTCGGGGGAGGCCACCCGCCTGCTGTACTGCACCACGGGGGTCCTGCTCAGGAAGCTCCAGCAGGAGCGCCACCTGGACTCACTCACACACATCATCGTGGACGAGGTAGGGAGCTCAGGCCTCTTACCTGACAGCGGACTTGCATTCAGAGCTGTTACACTGGGGCTCATTTGCCAGCATGGCGGCTCCTGACACAGTGGTACCTTGTGAGGACTTTTTTTTTAGGGGACACCTTTTGTCAAAGGGTTACCTCGATTGAGGGCGGCCTTACCTGGCACCGTCTTGGGATTACCTAAGAAAAGTAATTCAGGAGAGCTACCGGTTGGCTTTGGTAGCGCTGAACACGTTTATTTTCATGGCTGATGTTGGTCCACCTGAACTTAAAAATATATAAGCAGGGCTCATGGACGGACAGAGAAGAAACTAAGAACAGAATGAAGTCTGACTACAAGAAGTCCAGAAAGACCCAAGCAGAATCAGAATCTCTTTATTGTCATTACACGAAACGCAACGAAATTGGGGAAGAGGCTCTCAAAATAAGTGCTTTAAAAAAAAAAAAAAGATTAAATCAAAAAGAAAGATTAAAGTAAGTAAGTCATTTTAAAGTTTAAATCAATGTAAATTAGAAGTGCTCCTTGTTCCATTATTTCCGAGCACTACCTCCTATATAGGCTACATACTATGAAACTATGAGAAGTTGTTCCATCCGTCCGACACCTTGAAATGTGCCGTTTGGCCCCCAGGTGCACGAGCGCAGCGTGCAGTCGGACTTCCTGCTGACCATCCTGAGAGACATGGTGCTGCGGCGTTCCGACCTGCGGATCGTCCTGATGAGCGCCACGGTGGACTGCACCAAGTTCTCCCGATACTTCAACAACTGCCCCGTGGTCTCGGTGCCCGGGAGGACCTTCCCCGTGGAGGTCAGGGTCCCTTTGATGCTCTCTCGCTGTCTCTCGCTTTCTTTCTCCCTTTTTTCTTTTTCGTTCTATTTCTTTTCCCTTTTTTTTCATTTCATTCATTTTTCTTTCCTTCTGTATATCCGTCTTCTTTTCATATACATTAAGTCATGTGCATTTTATTTGATCAGACCCCTTAATCCCAGCTGGAGTCAGTGGGGGATTCACAGGCACATTACCCTTAAGAGTCAGATATCAACATGACACTTTAATGATAGCTCAAAACACGTTTTGTAAGGATTTAGGACTGCAGCCTTACTGTACGTCCACACCAGGAGCGTCCATAGCGTCAAAGACGCTTTGGTCGCTCACAAAGTTTCGCTGCGAATTTTTCTGTTCGCTTTGGTCGCTCAAGTCGCTCATGGCGTACAATTCAATTATGCAGACGCATTTAAAGGAGCCGTATGCGTTTAGTAGGCCCTACAGACAGCCATATCAAATAGTGAACTCTCCCATACACCTTGGCCATATTGCAGAGACGGTTTTGCTTGTTCGATAAAGTGCTTCGACAACAAGTAGGACAGTGATTCCCCCCAATATAAAAAAAATCCTAAAATGTAGGCTAATTACAACCGAGAACAAAAAACCCTGCGTGCTGTAGTAGTTAAAATATGTTTCACTGATCTGGATCTGCAAATCATGATCTGCACTCATTCGTCGCATTCAAAACAAATAGACATTAGCGCACATGGCTAATTTGCATACGTGCACAGGACTGGTTGGCTCCGCAAGGCAAATAATGGAACATATCTATCTATCTAGGCCTTTCTGTCTATCTATCTATCAACGCGTGTCTAGTTTTAATGTGATGTATTGTGTGTATGTCCAGTCAGACTTGTTCTGTGTGGTCTTGTAGGCTACTGTCCTGTGTGGGACGAACCACCGAAATGGATTCCCGACGATTTGTGTCGTTTGGTATTAATAAAGACTTGACTATCTATCTATCTAGACTATTTAATTAAAAATTATTCACCTCAGGCTCCGTGAATAGTGGGGAATAGATGGATAAATGACAAGGGATAAATCTCTTGTCTTTTATCCCTCTATTCCCCACTATTCACGGAGCCTGAGGTGTGAGCCTCGTCTTGTCGATTAGTTTGTTTATGTGACGATTTCAAAAACTTTTTTGGTTTTGTTTAAAGCATGCTACACGCGATTGGTTGGTTTGATTGGTGGCACGTAGAGCAAATTATAATGATTCCAGCTTAAATACGAACGTTCTAGATATAGCCTATAAATACTCCCGCTTATCATCACTTGATATCCAAACCACTATGGCGTTTCGATCTCTGAACTGAAAAAGGGTGGGTTCGTACAACACCGGGTGCCCCAGTTACAGCCGCGATTAATACTTCAGCCGACATTTTGTTCAGTGAGTGAATAAAGGTAGGTAGGAACCAAAGTGCCTGCCGATGTTCCCTGGGATCCACGCAAGCGAAGAGCGTCAACATTCCGATTGGCTGTCAGTGTTTGGTCGCTGAAGCGAATAATAGTAATTTGCATAAAGTTAAAAAGTTTTCAACTTCTTTTTGACGCTCTGGTCGCTCAACTTTGGCCGCTGGTAGCGTTGGTCGCTTTGGTCGCTTTGGTCGCTCTTGCCCATAGAAAGTGAATGACTTCCGGCGATTTGGTCGCTCAATTCGCTTCTGGTGTGGACGGACAGTTATTATGTGGCACGAGTCCTCAATTCTACTTTTAACTAGAATTTTCATATTTCAACATGTTACCTTTCACCCTTATGATGGGAGTCCAACACCCTAGCCACCTCACAATCCTCCTCCCCCACTGTAGGACCTCTTGGTAAGAAGGGTTAGCGTGGATGATGAGAACCGTGCCTATAGTGGTGGTATGGTCCACCTATAACTCTACCCTAAGCGTGTTGTGTCTCTGCTCCCAGGTGTTCCACCTGGAGGACATCGTGGAGCAGACGGGCTACGTGCTGGAGAAGGACTCAGAGTACAGCCAGAGGATCCTGGAGGACGAGGAGGAGGTCAACATCTCTGTCTCCCAGAAAGGAGGCAAGACGACGCAGCACCAGGTGAAGCCTTGCCTTCTTATTTAGGGGATGAGATGAACAGATCTGACTTGGCTGAGTTACCTTTTACAAGATCAGTTCTTAGTCAGGTTAATCAAATCTCATTACTACAAATCCTTTTAGTGCTTTCATGTTACTTAGGATTCCGAATGTTTGCGAAGTATGTGTTATGCCTATATGCACATTTTGATTCACAAATTTAGTTTCCTTGATTTATTTAATAACATACGTTTTTCGTACATTTGTGTCTCTATATATATTTTCTTTTTTATGTTTACAATTTTCTATACCTTCAGCCGAGCAATTGCATCTGAATCTGTTTCTCATTGGAGGACGATCAAATCCATCTCCCATCTATCCCCTCGCTGACCCGATTGCTGTGATCCGCCGTCCCCCAGGAGTTTGTGACGAAGGACGCCAACGCCGGCTGGGACCTGGGCCCGGACCTGGACCACTTCAGCAGCCGCACCCGCCACGTCCTGCAGTACATGAACCCCAACAAGATCAACATGGAGCTGCTCCTGGACATCATAGACTACCTGGGTAGGCGCCGTGTTCGCTGATCCTGGTGTTTGAAGGTGGCGTGTTGTACCCCCAGGTGTGGGTGTGATTAGCCGGTACAAGCCATTGGAAAATCGGCCCTCTTCTGACATCACAAGTGGCCGTGTCCACCTAGATGTGTGACGGATAGATGAGCAACGTTTACTACAGTCCACTGGGTAGGCTGGTAGACTGACTTACCCTATCCTGCACACATCTAGGTGGACTCGCCCGCTTGTGATGTCAGAAGAGGCAGGTTTTCAAAGTGGCTTGTAACGGCTAATCAAACTCGCACCAGGAGGAATATTATGTCACCTTTAATGATCTTTGTGCAGGCTGATTAGCCTCCTGTCAAATCTTTAACACTCCCACCCACTCCTAATCATGTCTCGTCCCTGTTTGGACTATTATGTACTTTCAATGTGCAAATTTCCTTACGTTGTTATCATGTGTCTACCACAGACAAGTCTCCTCAGTTCTCCTGCATGGACGGAGCCATCCTGGTGTTCCTACCTGGTCTGGCTCACATCCAGCAGCTGTACGACCTACTGTCCAACGACAAGAGGTTTAGGATCAAGGACCGGTAAATACAGTTATATTCATGTTATTCTCTGTCTGATTCATGCCCTAATCACCTTCCGCTAACATTGAGGAACTTATGTAATGAAGAGGAATTTCTTTGGTTTTAGGTATGTTCTGGTGGCCCTTCACTCCACCCTCTCCTCTAAAGACCAAGCGTCTGCCTTCACAGTGCCCCCTGCAGGCGTCAGGAAGGTATGACCATTTGTATTGATCACTTTAAAAGGCTGGAATTGTACAGTTAAATGTGTCTTATTTTTTGAGGGCGGTTATATGATCGTAAAATAGAAATCAAGAGTAGAAAGAACATTTTAGTTTTTAACCCCTCTCTCATCTATCTTGATAGCACAGCAGAAGAGGAAGGAGCGCCAAACTGTACACTACACTCCCCCTCATGTTTATTTGGATTACCATAGCCCTTAATCATGACCTCGTCTGTCTCCTGTTTTTAGATTGTGTTGTCCACTAACATCGCCGAGACAGGCGTGACTATCCCCGATGTGGTGTTTGTCATCGACAGTGGAAAGACCAAAGAAAACAAGTGAGAAAAATATGTTAATGTTAAATGTTAATAAACATCATCATCCAATTATGAAATTACAAAATAAATTGGATTTTTCTTTCATTTAAAAAGAATTCATGAAGCTTGAGTTAACTTTACCTACCGTCGTCATATCATTATTCAGCAAATGCCTGCCATGTCAAATCGTGTTTTTCCTCAATTTGATCTGGTTCCTCTCTGTGTTCAGGTACCATGAAAGCAGTCAAATGAGCTCCCTGGTGGAGACGTTTGTTTCGAAGGCCAGCGCGCTCCAGCGCCAGGGCCGGGCGGGGCGAGTCAGGGACGGCTTCTGCTTCAGACTCTACCCGAAGTTCAGGTACGAAGCTCCACCGGGGATGGG
Source organism: Gadus morhua (assembly GCF_902167405.1). Lineage (NCBI taxonomy): Eukaryota > Metazoa > Chordata > Actinopteri > Gadiformes > Gadidae > Gadus > Gadus morhua. The sequence goes on along the minus strand of NC_044051.1, from coordinate 9,796,579 downwards.
AGGAGAAAACGACCAAAGCTGAGTGGCGTGTTCAGCAGAAGGAAGGGATAAACGTGTTCCTGTTCTCAATGTTCCCGATTTGCAGGTTTGATGCCTTCATGGATTACGCAGTCCCAGAGATACTACGAGTTCCTCTGGAAGAGCTGTGCCTGCATATTATGGTACAAACTCGCACACTGTCACGTACGCACGCACTCAAACATACAGGCACACGTTCGCAGTAATCAGTTGTTTGGATGAAAGTGTCTAAGTGACTGAATGTAATTCAATTATCTTTTGACTGTACTATATAAGGAACATTTCTTTCCACCAATCACTTCATATAAATTACTTTCCACTATACCGTATTATGTAAATTGCTTTCCACTATACCACGTAGGCAAGGCAAGGCAACTTTATTTATATAGCACTTTTCATACACAAGGCAGACTCAAAGTGCTTCACATATAAACGTTGTCATACAATAAAATAAAATAATAGATAAGTAAAGGGAAACGTATGCAAAGAAATTAGTAAAATAGAGAAAATAAAGGGGAAGTTAAAAAGGCATTTTAGTAATTAAATAGAAAATAAAGGCAAAGTTAAAAAAAAGCTTTTTAGAAAGTGCAATTTATTTAAGATTTAGCAGAAAGCTAAAGCAAACATAAGTCTTCAATCTTGTTTGAAAGGTGCTCAGAGTTGGGGAAAGTCTTAAATCCTCAGGGAGTTTATTCCAGCTATTTGTTGCATAGTAACTAAATCCTGCTTTCCCATGTTTCGTGTTAACTCTGGGGATAATTAACAGATTGGTCTCAGAAGATCTTAGTGTTCTAGAAGGCTGTAGTGGAAGCATATCAGTTAAATACTTTGGGCCTAAACCATGTAAGGATTTTTAGGTCAGCAACATGATTTTAAAATAAATTCTCTGACCTACAGGAAGCCAATGTTACGATTTAAGAATTGGTGTCATATGTTAAAATTGTTTGGTCTTTGTTAGAACTCTAGCAGCAGCATTCTGACAAGCTGAAGCTTCTTTAGAGTTTGTTTTGGGAGACCTGTAAGGAGACCATTGCAATAATCAAGTCTTGTGAAATTTTTAAGGGGATAATATGCAGATTTTGTAACTGATTTGATGTGACTGTCGAAATGTAAATCTGAATCCATGATAACCCCTAGATTTCTGGCTTTGATTAAGGTTTTCAGGGACAGAGAGTGAAGGTGTTGGGTTACTTTAAGCCTTTCCGTTTTAGAACCAAATACAATTATCTCGGTTTTGTCCTCATTTAGCTGAAGGAAATTTCGGCACATCCAGTCTTTCACTTGCTCAATGCACTGGCACAGCAGATCTATGGGCCGATAGTCATCTGGTGATAGCGATACATAGATTTGCGTGTCATCAGCATAGCAATGATGGTCAATATTGTTATTTTGCATGATTTGCCCTAGTGGGAGCATGTAGATGTTAAATAAAGAGGGTACTAAGATCGAACCTTGTGGGTCTCCACATGTCACGTTGGTTGATTCTGATACAAAGTTGCCAATGGAAACAAAGTAGTTCCTATTTTGTTGGTAGGACCTGAACCAATTTAAGACTGTGCCTGAAAGCCCCACCCAGTTTTCTAACCTGTCCAAAAGTATTGTATGGTCTACAGTGTCGAATCCAGCACTGAGGTCTAGCATTAGTATTTAGGTTTTTGCCGGTCTGTGTTAAGACGGATGTCGTTTACATCTTTAATGAGGGCGGTCTCAGTGCTGTGCAGGGGTCAAAATCCTGATTGGAAGGTGTGATAGCAACCAGTTGACGCCAGGAAGTGCTGGAGGACAACTTCCTCAATGATTTTACTTATGACGGGTAGATTCGATATTGGTCTATAGTTGTTAATAATAGAGGTATCTAGGCTCCGGTTTTTTAAAAGGGGTTTAATAACTGCAGTTTTCAAGGCTTTTGGGAAGTTGCCTGACTGGAGAGAGTTGTTAACTATCTGCAATATGTCTATGCTAGGCAGTCAAAAACATTCTTAAAGAGGTTGGTAGGTAAAGTATCAAGGCAACAGGTGGATGGCTTTAGTTGTGTCACAGTTTCCAAAAGAGTTTTAGAGTTTATAACATTAAAGCATGCCATCCCTGCCACGTTACTTTTGCCTGAACAGGGTGGTAGTCCAACATTTTTGTTTGAAGTGGAGATATTGATGGCGCGTCTGATGCCTTCAATTTTATCAGAATAAAAAGCTGGTCAGTCTGTCAACAGTTGCAAATAGGGTTTTTGCATTATTAGTATTTGTTTTAATGATATTGGAGAAAAATGTTTCTCTAGCACTTTTTAAGTCTAAATTGTAGGCACGGAGGCTCTCTTTATAGATATCATGGTGAATATGAAGTTTTCTTTTACGCCAGATGCGTTCAACCTTCCTGCAATCTTTTTTCTGTGCTGTTACAGAAGCAGCTTTTCTCCAGGGTGCCTTTTGGTTTTCCAGAAATCGTTTTAACCTTATAAGGTGCAATGACATCTATGACTTTCAAAATGTTCAAATTAAGTTTTCTACAAGATCATCAGCAGAACATGGGTTGAGAGGTGGTAGCAGGGAGATGGCTTTTTTAAAAAGTACATTCAATTCTTCATTGATAATAATGTAAACGTCCGTCAACTATACCAGTTAATGTAAGTGGAATCCATCTCAGACATTTCACCCACAATCCTTTGCGGTCCCCCCTCCCCCCTCTGCAGAAGTGCGACTACGGCTCGCCGGAGGACTTCCTGAAGCGCTCGCTGGACGCCCCACAGCCCCAGTCGGTCAGCAACGCCGTCAGCCTGCTGAGGAAGATGGGGGCGTGCCACGCCACCGACCACGCCCTCACGCCGCTGGGCCACCACCTGGCCGGCCTGCCCGTCAACGTCAAGATCGGCAAGATGCTGATCTACGGCGCCATCCTAGGCTGCCTGGACCCCATCGTACGTAGCCCGGGTTTAAACCCGTCTTTTCGCTGTTTTGTATTTTTAATGTGTTATTTCGTTTTCTAGGTTTGGAAGATTTCATAAGAGGATACTGACATAAACATGCAACCTTTTTCTTGTTACATTGTTGACCCGGTTTATAAAAAGTGTAATCTTATGCAGAGTTTTTTACGATTGCTCTTGATTGCTTTTTTACTATGCTGTTTTATTACTGCAAATTGTTAAGTGTGTGTGTGTGTGTGTGTGTGTGTGTGTGTGTGTGTGTGTGTGTGTGTGTGTGTGTGTGTGTGTGTGTGTGTGTGTGTGTGTGTGTGTGTGTGTGTGTGTGTGTGTGTGTGTTGCAGGCCACCATCGTGGCAGCCATCACAGAGAAGTCTCCCTTCTCTACTCCGATGCACAGGAAGGACGAAGCCAACGTGGCCAAAGCTGCCCTCGCGTTCGGGAACTCTGATCACCTGACCATATACAACGCTTACCAGGGGTAGGGACTATATATAGCATTGATTCTCAACGGGTGGGTGGCAAGGGCGTTCTGAGTGGGTCGCAGAAGGAATGCCAAACATTAATCTATAGAATGAAGCCCATGATTTGTGTTTCAATGGCTTACTATCTTTATTGTTTTGTCAGGACCTAATGACTAGTGACACATAAGGGTCATAACGCTGGAACATTTGGGAACCCCTGATCTATAGGATAGTCTAAATGTAGGAATACACATTTCAAGATACAATATTAAGTAGCATATGTTTATTATTGGATTTGTTAGTTGGAAGAACTCACGGATGGATGGAACACGGACTGAAATGACCTTCTGTCGGAACAACTTCCTGAACCGAACCGCCCTCATCACTATAGAGGTAACACTCGCACGCACACACACTCTTTCCCTCTATTTTTCCAGCCAGCTTTGAATTGCAAACGCTGACACTGGTTAATAAGGGAAGTACCTAAATCAGCATAAACGGATCCATTTGTCTTTCTCACGAGAGAGTATAACAGTAAAAAAAAAATAGATTCTGTCCATCATGAAAAGTGCTATCGGTCGCTCCCTGTAACCACGTAAGCTTTCGCTATGAACATCCAAGTGTTACAAAAAGATAAAGTAGGTGAACACCATGCTTTTTAACAACCCGCAAACGCTTCTCCCCAGGACGTGAAACAGGAGCTGATGAGGATGATGGAGCAGGCTGGGTTCTGGTCCCCTCGCTGCTCCTCCTCCTCCTCCTCTTCCTCCTCCAGGGGGCCCTTGGCGCCCCTGTCCAAGCACACCATCTCGGTGATGAAGGCGGTGCTCACGGCGGGCCTCTACGACAACGTGTCCCGCGTCCTGTGCACCCTCTCGGTGGACGTGCTGGAGCGGGTGGCCTGCACGGGCGAGACCCCCCAGGGCAAGGCCCAGGTGCACCCGTCCTCCGTCAACCGCAACCTGCAGACCCACGGCTGGCTGCTGTACCAGGAGAAGGTGGGGCTCCAGCCGGAGGAAGGGCCACTCGACCCCGTCCGCGTGCATTCGCCTTCCTTTTACTGAAATGTTATATGGTGTGAATTTGGTTGTGGGGAGGGGGGGGGACGACACACAGAGAGGGAGGTAAGGGTTAATGTGTGTGTGTGTGTGTGTGTGTCAGTTTATGTGTGTGTCCGTGTGTGGTTTTGCATGTGAAAGATTTGCATAAATGCGGAAGGGTTTATCTTCTTCATTTTTTCTGAACGTCATACAATCGCATTACAGGAGCGATACAACCCTCTTCTGCAGCCACATGAATGCCTTGAGTGTTTGTGCTGTTAAAAGTCTGTGCTCAATGGGTGTCTGACTCCAGGTGAAGTACACCAAGATCTACCTGCGAGACACCACCTTGATCTCCCCGTTCCCCCTGCTGCTGTTCGGAGGGGACATAGACGTCCAACACAGAGAACGCCTCATCACCGTGGACGGGTGGATTCTCTTCCAGGTCAGGGGTCGTCGCTGTGCTGCTGTCTTTTCAAATGGTCAACCGCGACGGCTGTGCTTTGTGTGTGCACAGTGATGTCACACAACTTGAACCACATACAAAGAGAAGTAATACTTTCCCATAGACCGACATCTGTTGTTGTAGTTTGTGAGCAGATGAGAATCATCCTAGATGTTGGTCGGCCAGCCCTGCCTTAAAGGGACTCTCACCTTTGTTGCGTTTGAGAATTACAGCACATTCAAATCATCCCGCCTTCCTCCAATGCCCCACCCCCTAAGCGTTATTTTTTAGAGTACAAAACTAAGCGTTATTTTTTAGAGTACTGTAACGACCTCGCTGGTGACATAATGATGTCGAGTCATTAGTAGTTGAAGGTAGTTTTAATGAACCAAAACCAGGTCACTGAAACCCGTAACATTGTAACCAACGGCAGAAAACCGACACAAAACAAACCCCGGTTACCCCGGCAACCCCCAACACGGTCTCACTCGCGTGCAGGCCCCCACCCTCCTGTTCTTCCAAGGCCCTCCCCCAGCTGACCTAATGATTCGCCCCCACGCTGATTGACAAGAAGAACATTACAATACATGCACATAGAACAACTGGCATAGCGGACAACGAAATATAATGTAACACATAACACACAAACTATTTAACTGTCCCAGGGTCGCTACAGTACAAAAGTTCTAGACTTCCATGGGTTATGTTTAGACTCCCATGGGTTATGTTTAGACTCCCAGGGGTCATAATATCTACCAGGGGTCTAGTAAACAAGAAATTTAGCAGGTGGCTCACTGTAATTTTATGGGCTTCGTGTGATACCGTTTTGAGGCCCCATGTTGAAGGACAGTGGTCCCACTGAGTATAAGAAAGGTGTATGAGCATTACAAACAGAGTAGCGGGACAACGTAGCGTCTGAGGCCGAAATGGGTCCCCTAATCGGACTGAATGGTGCGGTTGGGTGCCAACGGTCTGGAGGTCTTCCTGTAGCTCCAGAGTAGCGGGACAACGTCGCGTCTGAGTCCGAAATGGGTCCCGTAATCGGACTGAGTGGTGTGGTTGGGTGCCAACGGTCTGGAGGTCTTCCCGGAGCTCCAGAGTAGCGGGACAACTTCGCGTCTGAGGCCGAATCGGGTCCCCTTGTCGGACTGAATAGTGCAGTTGGTGGCCAACAGTCTGGAGGTCTTCCTGAGGCTCCAGAGGAGGGTAACTCTGTGAGTCTGAGTCCGAGATGAGTCCCCTAATCGGACTGAATGGTGCAGTTTCAGTACGTCGTGGACCACTTTGGTCTGCCATCGTCAGTCGCTACGGTCGCTACTCGCTACTGTCTGCCGTGGAATCAAAACAAACCCTCTAGTTGAGGACGCGCCTTGATGACGCGGGCCCGAATGCGCCACAAGAAGCAGACGGAAAACCTTATATATCCATGCAGCAAACAGACAGGTCTGTCGGCCAATAAGGTCATTCGGTCCGAAGAATTTTATTGGTTGAAGTTTTCACTAAATATTATGAGAGTAAAATAATTGTTTGTTTTTACTCCTGGTGGGTCTGTCTTGCATCTTAGAGTGTTATTACCTTATTAATACCAATTTAACCTTATCCAAAAAAAGTGTAAAAATGCAACAAAGGTAAGAGTCCCTTTAACAATCATTGCACGCCCGCAGACCTTCATCTTACCATAGGTTTAACAACAACCCTACCCTGTGTTTGTATCGATTTCATTGAATGTCATGTGTCCAGGCTCCAGTGAGGATCGGGGTCATCTTCAAACACCTGAGGAAGCTGATGGACTCGCTGTTGGAAAAGAAGCTAGCCAACCCCAAGATGAATCTGGAAGGTAACCCTCTTCATGTGCCTTCATATCTCACAGGTCCTCTGCATGTTGCACACCTTTTACATCATTGACCGAGACCCACCCAGGCCAGGTCCCAGGGACAGTAATGCAAATTCCACTGATGCCGGTAAAAGGGAGGGTTTGATTTGTCGCCTCAACCTTATGGAGAATATCCAGATAGACTGTGCTTTCAGTGAAAAACACGTTAATGTACGCACAATGACACGCGTTAATACAGCCTGCAAACGTTTAGCTCTCGAGGAAGTGATGCTAGGAATAGGAACCATTCCCCTTGTTGCATAATCCGCTTTGAGAGAAAAAGGAAGGATTTAGGGTATGAAGGTTATTCTGTGATGCCATCCAGGAAGTCTTTTCATTGTTTAATGGTTTCACTTTAAGGTTGGAGTTTAATTTAGGTAACTTGTCTTTAATTTTCTGATCCTAGTTGTTATTTTTGCTTGCATGACATTTTTCTATGGTACGCACATTTTTACAAAATATACAACAATCATAACAAACTGTCTTTCTGTTAGGTATGAGATATTTCATTACTTGTTCCTGTCCTCTTTTTTTTTTCTCTTCAGACGAGAAGACCATCCAGTTGATTTTAGAGTTGATAAAGACAGAGAATACTGTTAATCTATGAACATTATTAGGATGGAGAACATGTGATATAATACATGAGTTATTAGGATGGTGCACATGTAAAATGAATCCATGAACGTTATTAGGATGGAGAACATGCAATATTATTCCATGAACATTATTAGGATGCAGTACTTCTTAACAACGATGATGTATGCTTCAAAAACACTACAACTGGCCTGTGCCTTGTGTTTTGATCATGTTATTAAAAGTAATTTATCCAAAAATGAATTTGGATAGATTTGTATGATGTAGGTGATGCTTCTTAAGCAAAACTGTATATGGAATGTCCCTGAACAATTCCAGAGGAAAAAATAACCGAATATATGGCAAGATTGATTTCTTACAGTATGTAAAGGAATAAATACATTGGTTTTTAGTCAAAAGAAAAATGCCCTTTTTGTGTTTGATTTTATTTCTACTTCAACATATTTTTATTGCAATGCGTGGTTTATTTTACAGTGATCTGGGAGTTGCCACAACTTTATAAAGTTCTCCCTTTCCTCCTGGTGAGAATAGCACGCCGCGCTAATGGGTTTCAGACTTTATTCCTCTTTTTAATTCACTCAAGAGCCAAACCCTGGCTTCTACTGTCTGTATGTACCGTACTAACGGTTGAAATGACATAAACATGGGTTGTTTAACCGCAAAACCTAAATGACTTTAACTAAAGCGTGGGTCGTTGTGTGCGTATGTTTGTTGGTGTGCGTGTGCGTGGGTCCCAAACAAAAGTAGTTCTTGCCTCAACCTCATGTTCTGCTGCTGATTAAGGTTCATCAAAATGTGTACATAAGGAAATAAAAATGAAGATGATAAGAAGATGTGACTAGTTTAATCATTGTTTAAGGTTAATATTGTACAGTGGACATATATACTCAATACAAAATATGAAAGTATGCTTGAATAGTATGCATAAAAAATATACTATAAAAGACCTCTATTGATATGTTTTATTGCAGACAGAAATGCAGTTAGAATAAAATGTATTTAGATCACATGCATGTCAATCGATGACCTTTTAAGATATTACATCTATATAACTTATATTGTACGCTAGTCGTTTATTTTCCTCAATGTACATAAATCAATGTTTTTCTTAGTAACATGTTTTAAATTGCATTTAAATAACTTTCAACAAACTTATGCTCAGTTTAGACATATTATATCATTGCATTTGAGCTATCTGTGTTTTGAATATGTTGGCTTCTACATTGCCACAAATCACAACCTTAACAAAAGCATTCAAACCTAGAACTGGATAAAACTGTATCCTGGTTCCTGTAACGTTGAGTAGATCACATCATCTGCAATCCAAACAATTTGGTAAGGATGAACCAATTTAAAACTGTTGAAATGTTATGCCATAGAAACGGGTCATTATCTGACTTAAGTTAAAGGAGACATATTATACCACCAGGTGTGAGTGTGATTAGCCTTACTAGCCGTTTCGAAAATCTGCCCCATATGACATCACTAATGGGCACGTTAAACGTTGCTCATCTATGCAGCACAGATCTAGGTGGACACGCCCACTAGTGATGTCAAATGGGGCCGATTTTTCGAAACGGCTAGTAAGGCTAATAATTACACTCACACCTGGTGGTATAATATGTCTCCTTTAATAAATTGAAATCAAATATGTTGGAAATGGAAGATTTACCACCAGGTGTGATGTTGATGAGCCATTACAAGCCAATTCAGAATTTTCCCCACAGCATAATCACATGTGGGAGAGTCCATCTTTGGTATTTATTTTAGGTTTATCTGTCTTACATCAACATCCCACCTATAGGAGCCCGTTTATACAAAATCAGACATTATCTAGTTTGCCGAAGATCAAGTAGTATCCAAGTGTGCAAAATACATACCTGTTCCCGGATCAGGTAAAGTGGCCCGCCTGTATCTCCGAAAACAAAAAAATTGAGTATACAGAGTATATCAAAAGTAAGTGCTTCAGAACGGATGGGTGAATGGATTCAGAGATCCATGTGTTTTTTCCTCACCTGTTGATTGGAAGAGGTGATTTGGAGAACTGGCCAGCGTTTGGATTTCTGTCACTGCTGTAGAAGTTCTCGTACAAAACGGGTGCTGGATAAAAAGTTAAGACTTGAATAATGCAAAACGTGAATGTGTTTATTGATGCAATGATTAATGTTGTCTATGTTGGATTTTGAACAGTTTGGCTTTCAACATTCAAGAGTTGTTTTTTTACAACTAATTGTTTAAGATAATGTGATGTTATCGTGTGATGCCATCTTATGATCTCAGGTGATTTCATCGTATAATGTCATCGTATGATGTCATCTTGTCAGCTGTGTGTCTCTCTACCTGGTGGTTTATCTCCGGTGCGTCTGAGATGTATAAAATATTCAATGTCTTCTTTTATGTCACACTGATCCAAGGACTTCCTCACCTCCTCGTACAGCTGCACACACACACACACACACACACACACACACACACACACACACACACACACACACACACACACACACACACACACACACACACACACACACACACACACACACACACAGAGAAGTAAGGGTAAGGCAGGGGTGGAGGTCTGATTGCTGAGCCTGGAGGTGGTGTCTCTACGGCTGGGGTGGAAGTCTGGGTGCTGAGCCTGGAAGTGGGGCAGATTATTCCATACCTCGTCGCTGGTCACACACTGCTGCGACAGCTGGTTGACGTGGGTCCAGACAGTGTTGCGGAGAGTGTTGATCCTCTCCTTGGCCTGGGCCTCAAACACCTGCAGAGGACACTCCTTCAGCTACATGTTCAGCTAACTACATGTACTACACATATGTAGAGCTAGCTACACGTGTGTACAGCTAGCTACATGTATTTAGAACTAGCTTCACGTATGTAAAGCTACGTCACATAGTATAGCTAGCTACACGTATGTATAGCTAGCTACACGTTTGTACAGCGGTGCCATGCCGTAATTCCGACGCCTCATTGTTCCGACGTCTCAATGGTCCGAAATATTTCCCATTAGATCGACATGCCACTATGCCGACGGTTCAATGTTCCGAAAACGGAACCCATTGGTCCGAAGGTCCATTTGTCAGACTTTTCAAAAAGGAGGCGCATTAGGCCGACGGTTCAATATGCCGAATAGGCCAAGGCACAATTCCACATGTGTGATTATGAAACCAAAAATAAAAGACGATAGGCTAAGTTCCAGAAGTGCACTTCACCAAGCCAGACTGTTGCTGTGGGCTTGAACGGTCACAAGAGGTGAATTTATGAAGCGCACGTTATACAAGGACTAATACTTTTCCCATAAAGAAGTCAAATGGTGAGTGAAAAACAAATACAATTGTTATCTTTAGTAGCTGTGTGTGGGCCTATATGTGTTGTTTACTGTGTTTACAGTGGGCTTTTAGCCTAAATAATTTCGCTGGTATTGATTTAGTCAAACTTATACCTCACACCTTGTACTTAGTCAAGTGTGTGTGTGTGTGTGTGTGTGTGTGTGTGTGTGTGTGTGTGTGTGTGTGTGTTCGTGCCCGTGTTGAGAATTAGACCTATGCTCTCTGTCCATGGGGCTGAAACACCCTGTCGAAATGAAGTGAAGATTTGTCACTTTGCTCTCCAATATTCATCGTGAACGTGATATGTAGGCCTATGTTGTATTTTGGAGAGAGAGCGAGAGAGAGCGAGAGAGAGCGAGAGCGCGAGCGAGAGCCCGAGCGAGGTATAAAACTCTTTATATTTAGGCCTATTCGGCATATTGAACCGTCTGCCTAATGCGCCTCCTTTTTGAAAAGTCTGACAAACGGACCTTCGGACCAATGGGTTCCGTTTTCGGAACATTGAACCGTCGGCATAGTGGCATGTCGATCTAATGGGAAATATTTCGGACCATTGAGACGTCGGAACAATGAGGTGTCGGAATTACGGGCAGGCCCCTGTACAGCTAGCTACAGCTACAGCTCGATACAAGTACAGCAACACGTACAGCTAGCTACACGTAGGCCTAAAGCTAGCTACTTGATATGTACAGCTACATGTAGTGCTAGCAACTAGGTGTACTAGTTGCTAGTAGTTCAGCAACTAGTACACCTACAGCTATACATTAAGAACGTTTCGGAATTCTTTGTCATGGTTGTAGATTGGATCAGGTAGGATGACTGTTTCTCACCTCACAGGCATTGCCGTGTTCATTCAGCCACTCATTTCTTATCTTTGCCAGCGACGTCACGTTCTGGAAATATACCCTGTCTGCCGAAGAAAAACAATGACACACACCAAATGAAATGTGAAATAGAACACAGTTGAGTAGTCAGGCAACCAAGTTACACACTTCAGACTGTGACTGTCTAAAAGGGCTATAATTATACGCATGACTTGACCATCACATGCAAAAAAAAGTCGATAACGTGTTCTCTATTTGTCACAAAATGTGAGAAACCATGAAACAAGAGGTTGTGGGTAAATTCGATGGCAGACGTGTGACTCCATAAGATGAAGATTTGCGCGTCACTGACAACCCACCTGCTTCGTCAGCGTTTTGTTTTGCTTGCAGGGCCTTTGAGTGCAGCTGAAAGTAGGAAAGAAAAGTTAATTTAAATATAGATAACACCAACGTTAGCGCCTTCCATTAGGCTCCGATGGAAGACCAAGCTGGGTTTACCGGTACCTTCTCGATGTTCCTTGTGTTGTTGGCATTTCGGTTGACATTCTGATCGGCCTCTTCTTTGTCTCGGCACTTTTGCTCATAGGCCTTTTTTGACTGGGGACATAAGCAGAGTTTGAGTTTATCAACATGTTGTATTACTTCATTAGGTCAATTCCCTTACAGTGTAAGTAAGCCCACTGTGAAAGCAATGCAAACAGAAACCTGCTGCAGAAAAACAAGAAATATACACTGCTGTCTGATGCGGTTGTGTTGCAAAGACCTTGACTAATACACCTTTGTGAAGAAATGGCTTGTGTCTTTTTTGAAAACATCCTATATGAAGTTCCTATTCGTTTTATTCTGGTGGCGGGTATAAAGGTCCTACTGTTCATTTCTTAACAACTACACAGAACTTCCCTCTTTAAAGAGGAAGGACAAAGGTGGAATACAGAACGTAATATTGAAACAACTTGCATGTATTCTATGGCATTTACAGAATAACTGACGGTGCTCAAACACGTCATTCGACATAGTGTACTTTCGTGCACTGATAATAATAATAATTTGATACGAATTGAGAACGATGCAAATGGTTTCAAATGTCCCTGCTTTGAATAGATTATTGATGGTCGTGTAGAGACGCTGGTGTACGAGAATAGATGCAACATTATTAATAAGTATAAGTAACAGTTTCAACGTTCTAATGATTCTTACCTCTAATGTTCTCCTGAATTGCAAGACTTTCTGTTTGTGGAGAGAATCCATCTGGAATTCAACCTGCAATTAAAAACATTGGGCTTTCTCACGTGCTTGGGACAGACTCTATGCATTGAGTCTTAAAATTCCCACTCTGTGTGCTTTGGGCTTTAATAGCTGACTCATGGTCACCCAAAGGATGAATGTTCCTTGGTTCCACAGACGCTGTCTCACCTTCTTCTTTGCGTCCTTTTGTCTTTCTCTGAAGTCTTCTAGTTTTTTGGCCTCATCTCTCATATTCTGCGCCAACTGCAGATGAGTTTGTCCAACGTGTTCGATCTCTGAAATGTAGGACAGGGTTATCGTTGTCACCTCAAGGAAAGATGGATTTTCATTCAAACATATGTATTTTTATCTGAAGGATCTTACGTAATTTGAACATGTCCAGGGATCTCTTCAATGTGCTAGAAAAAACACAGTAAGGCAAATGAAAAGTTGCATGCAATATAAATTCATGTCACACAAACACAAGTGTGACCACATAGAAGTTAGAGACACGGAAATCCCCACTGTTAATGATTTGAAAACAGTAGTTTTACAGTTTAATAAAAGTGTGGTAACACCCAATACAATGGTGTAAATGTGGTCACTAATAATGGCCATCTCGACGTCCTTCCCGTTTCAACTCTCACCAGGGGATCATCATGTGTTGTGGGTGATCATGGGACCAGTCACTTCAACTTATATTGAAGAATATAACCATAAAATATAACCACGGATGATGAACCATTTATTGGTAAACATGTATTTAGATAGCTAGATACAGAAGATACCTTATATAGTTCCTTTATTTCATTAAAAATATTACGTCTTTGTGTCGGCGTGCTCTAAAACCTTACTTCATTTCGTTGAGCCCAAACACCTTCCTGGACAGACCTAGAAGATCTTTAGCATACTTATCCTCAATGGATGCCCTGAAAGACAACCACAGCCATAAAGCAGGGGCAACATAGTTGGCAGCAGACCTGTCTCTGGGGACGGCGCTACAAACTATGAATAACCTAAGGTCATATATATGCTATATAGTCTATATAGATAAGACCTTATTGTTGAAGAACATATATTGCATGAACTCAAAACTGAAATAACCCCTGCTTTGCATTATATAAATATCCTGGTTGGGGCGCTGAAATAAAGTGGACCAACTGTGTGCACGGGAATGCAAATGGTTATGAACAGTTGTACCTGTTGTATCAGGGTTTCACGTTATGCAGGGTTTTAAATAAACTATCCCTTTTGAGCAATCCACAAAGCCATCTCGACCTCTTTGTTTCCCCTTCTCTGCACCACTCTTGATATTAATGGAGATGACACAAAAATGCTTTTCAGCTCAATGAATGACAGCTTGATGAAAAGATTAACTCTGGAACTTTTCCCATAGCAAACAGATATGCAAAGAAGCATCGTCAGTTGGTAAGAAGGAGACATTCATGCAAACCTATAATTGACGTGTGTGTGTGTGTGTGTGTGTGTGTGTGTGTGTGTGTGTGTGTGTGTGTGTGTGTGTGTGTGTGTGTGTGTGTGTGTGTGTGTGTGTGTGTGTGTGTGTGTGTGTGTGTGTGTGTGAGAGAGAGAGAGAGATAGACATAGACATAGTTAGAAATTGGGATTACATAAAAAAATTTAACCTTGATAAAAAGGCCTAAGTGTGGGTTGAACACTGAAGAATTCTAAATCAACCTAATATGTGGTCCAATTACAGTGCTGGTTGTCATATTATAGATCATTTAACATAGTCACCCACCTCGCCTTCATGAACTCCTCCACCTCCTTGCAAGTGCGCCTTCCGTCATTAAGATGCTGTATGATGACGTCATACCCTACTGTGCCAGTGGGGTCCGAGTTCTAAGAATTTGATTGACATTTCACAATCTCTTAACCTATATATCCTTTTTAAGCTAATCACAGTGTATCTGTGGATACTTATTGTTATTCTAGGGTTTGGGTATTATTGTATATTGTTACAGTTGCAAAGGATGGCCATATATTAGGGTAAATATTGATATACTTGTATAATTCATAATTGAAGTAATACACCCCATCGTCATAACATCAAGCGCATAAATAAACTCCCTTGGGAACACTCGGAGACTCAACTAGATACTCGTTCAGGGCAACTCTTGCAGGTAAAGCGCAAACGACAAAATAAGGTAAATTGCTATTTTGAAGACAAAATCTCTGTAATTTTACTCTGCTGAGGGTGTTAACCCCAGGTTGTCCAAGTATCCAAGACTTAACTCGACCGTCGTTGACTGGTGCTATTTCAGCCCGAAATCGTTTCAATGATTTTGCTAAATTGTTTAAGCTTGCAATCTGCACTGGCCTGTACCTAATATAATAAAAAATAGAAACACAAAAACACCGGTTACTTCTCAGCAATATTCTTGTTGGAAAATTACTTTTATAAAGTGATAGCCTGTCCCTCGGCTACTATAAAGAAGCAGCATAGCCACAGTGCGACAGCTTAGCCTAATGCCAAAACATAAATACATTCAACATACCCAAAAGTTGTCCTTAAAATGCGTATAGGCCATGTTCCTCGCCCGTGGCAACTGAGCCTGTCAGTTGGCACACCTTCCGTTTTACATCCTATGATGAGACTTGGGCAACCGGTGTAATCCGTCATTATAAATTGTGGGTGATTTGCTGCCCTCTGCTGGTATTCATCCGTTTATTGGTTTCCTTTATTTGTATTTGTGTACACTACTATCCTGTCAAGATGTCCATCATGCTTCCACATTAACGCCACACAATAACAAACAATTAGGAGGATGTATTACCTTTGATTTCGTACAGGGGACTGTTAGATCAAGACAATAAGATAATTGCTTTTAGAGATGTTACAGAAGCAGAGAAAGTAATAACAAGTACATTTGAAAACATTCTCAACATCATATGAGAGATACTTGTTGAACTTAGACAGAGATAAGATGATTTTATAACCCAGATATGAATATGATGAGTCTGTTGTTCATCATGTGATTTTTTTTCTGTTCAAATTGCAATTCCAGAATGTAATGTTGTGGTTGATTTGTGGTTTAATGTTTCACCTAATTGTTGGTGAATATCTTCATTGAGTTATGACAAACATTCCTTAAGCCATTTAATACAATATATAACAATACATCATGCTTTCATGTAACAAGATTTTCCTTCTAAAAACATTATTTAACTGTTGTAAACATACATGAATATAACAAGTCAAGTGAATCTATGCATTTAATTTTACATCTGTACATATCCATGTTGGAGTTGAGATTCATGTTGCTTAGAAAACGAATATGTTGTTATGTTTGGGCGTTATATAACTATACAATCAATGCCAACACAGAGCCAGATAAGCTCTGTATTGTATGGAAGAATAACATGCAGTCATAAAACCACAATTATCTATACTCATCAATAACATATTGACTGTGTCAATATGTTATTGGTACAAAGTAGGACACAGAAAATGTCATAACAAATAACAGATTTGTATTATTATTAGCTAAAATTCGACTTATATCATAATACATCATATCAAAATAACTTGAGCCATTAATGGTTTGATTTCAATTTAAAGAACATACCAAACTTAGTAGTAGATAATCATAGACTTTAAACTGATAAGGGAAATAAACAGTCATGTAATAAATTTGAAGATAAAAATATTTTTAAAGTATATACCGGTATATATATATATGTGTGTGTGTGTGTGTGTGTGTGTGTGTGTGTGTGTGTGTGTGTGTGTGTGTGTGTGTGTGTGTGTGTGTGTGTGTGTGTGTGTGTGTGCGTGCGTGCGTGCGTGCGTGCGTGTGTGTGTGTGTGTGTGTGTGTGTGCCTAAAAGATGACGGAGTCCATCTTCCTTCTTGAGATGAAATCGTACTAAATATATTCACAATATATTTATTATTGATCCATGAATTAATGGGTCTCTAGGTAGAAAAATAAACACACAAGTCCGCATATACATATGTGTTATTATGTGTGACGCAATGGCAATGGCAAGGCAATGGAGTATGCCCTACACTAACACCACTTATCAATTACACCGGCATGTCTGGACGTGTTGCATCAAAGTGAAACAACTGACGCTATTACCTCGTATAGCGTGTGACTGCTCTCGTGGTAAACATAGTAGGAGGATCTTGGACCGAGCGCACGGGGGTTCCCTAATCCCTCCCCTTGCGTCTGACGTCCCTTGTCTATATAAACTCCACCGGCCAACAATAGTTTGTACCTACCTGTTCCTTATTGTTGAACTTTGCGGATATAAAAGCGACTCCTCGCTCTCCAAACACAAAACTACACTACTACTACTTGACGGATAAGCAAGCAGTGGCAATGGCACACCCAGGTATGTATCTTCTAATATTTCTCTGTCTTTGTTGAATGGTTTACGTGTTAATCTTCTGAATGTATGTATATATCATAGTCACTAATGTTGCATCACTCTGCTTTCCCAGAACACACGGCTCATGTTGTTGATTGTGCGTACAAGCTACGTTATTTCGGCGACCGTCTTCAATGGAGATACAAACTTCTGGAAATGCTGTTACATTACAAGAACATCACCAAATACTAATGATCGCAATAGCATGGACTTGTAAGGGTCAGATTGTGATGCAGTATGCGGTTATGATAATCGCTCATTCTAAAAGAAGAGGGAGAAGATGTGTGTGTGTTCCTCCTCAACTGGACACACCCCGCCCCCCACCCAAGCTGATGGAATTTGGATTTCATCAGCTTGTTTAGATCCCCCTCTCACGACAGGCTATGGCTGGGAAGTGGAAGGCTCGAACGCCGCAGGTGTGGGATAGTTCAGACCCATGAGAAGTTCCAGCATGTGGAAAGGAGAAGAACAACGAAAAGAAGAAGCCAAGAATGTTTGACGTCACACAAATATATCTTCAAAGCAGACGATATTTTGGAGATTTACCAAGAATATGTATTCTTGGAAATTGTAGAAAAATTGCTTTTCATCTAGGGAAACTAAGAGCACGCTGATTGGTTGTCTACTCTACGCTTTAAGTTGCTAATAAATGTTTAATCAAAAGCTTTTGGTATTTTCACTTCTGCAAAATATTTTACGTTTTGAATCACTGTTCTAAAGTAAAATAAATGTAGACCCTCATCATTTCACCTACTTTTGAATAAAACTGATGGCAGCAGTTAAGAAAGTCTGAACAAAAGTGTGAGCTGTAGTTAAAAAGGTATATTACAATATTAACCAATTTAAGAACAGATTATTAACATCAAGTTATAATAGAGAATGACAACAGCAAGCGGTTTATAAAGTCAGGCACTTAAAGGATCCATATTTTATTCTCTGTGGTAGAAAAGCATAGAAATTAGGACAGAATAGGAGAGAACATCGATTTCTTCATTAAATGTCATTTTGTTGTACACATACAATTACTTCATACAAGTCTTCCCTCTGCTTTTGCTACATCCACAATCAGATCCCTAATAGGTCCACCAAAAGCATGCATGATCTTTTGTACTTATATTTACTTATATATATATTTAGTCAACGACCAGGCGTTCTTTGGACCTCTTGTTATGTGCAAGAAAAACCGCACACTACGGTGATTATCAATACATGGGCGAATCTGCATCAAAGATGAAAAAAATAAATCCCAATATGGAAAGAGACCCAATATCCCAACATCCCAATATGGAAAAAAACAAAAAAGCATAAAACCAGACTGAAGAAAAACAAAGAAACAGCCTGATTGATTTACAACCACTATCAATACACTTGTGTGATCAAAGTAATTGTGATCCATACTCAAAGATATCAATGGGATGCTTGTTTGAGATTATTTTTTTGGGATACGTCATGTCTTCCTATTATTTTACTGAATTTATTTCCATGGGAATCTGGAGTAACATCTTAACAGTAATTACAAGGACAATTATGCAGGCAAAAACCCAATCTACAATTGTCTAGATGTGATTTTCTAAAACTGACCATAAAACACAATGTTCAAGGTGCTCAATGTGTCAAACCTTGTGGCTACTGACTGGAAATAAATGGTTAGGGACTCAATTTTAGCAAAAGTAACAAAGAAATGGAAGACTCCCCATAATTTGTAGAAAAAGAGGATGCACCCTTATCAAATCACACATATATAGCTATATCATATTCTCAAGTTGAGGATGGCTTCCGTGTGAAAATTCCCAAGTGAGGTTACCCATAACCATCATTTAAGTATATCATAACAAAATATACAAGTAGAGAGAGATGATGAAAGGGACTATGGACTTGGTAATTATATATAAATATAAATTATATGGCGTTTCCTCTCTGTAAAATCTTCATGTGTGTGTGTGTATGTGGGTTGCGATCCCCCCCCCCCCCCCCCCTACGGTCATCGCCAGCTTACTGTGGGGCTCAGAGACCCGTGTCGGAATTCATTCATTCATTCATTATGTCCAATGTCCTCCAACACAGACCTCAGACCCCACAGCGCTGAAGCAGCCACCTCCTGGCCCCCCCCCCTCCCCCAAAAACACTCACGGTTGTTTCCCGCCACCAAAAGAAACGAAAGATCCTACAGTAGGTCTCTAACATCGCCGACGGCTTCTACAAAAACAGCAGCCCATCCAACCCAACCGATGGTCCTCAAGTTAGTGAACTCTGCCCACCGATAGAATAGTATTATCAACATTATTATCATGATCGTTATTATTATTATTACTATACACGAGATCCTGCGATTTTTTTTCATTTTGTGAACGCCGCCACCACGGCCCACATCAACTCATTGGCGTTGGGCTTGGCGCTTTCCGTCTCGGGCTCCAGCTCCAAGAGGCCGCGCACTCGCGTCATGCCCAGGTCAAACTGCTCGTCCGGCAGCGGGGCGAAGGCGTTCTCCAGCACGTCCGAGGAGTGGGCCAGGAGAATTAGGGCCAGCACCCTCCGGTCCATGCGCTGCGGATCGTTCACCCACTTCTCCAACACCGACTCCTGCACCTTCTTCACCAGTCGCTTTGGAAGGGAAGGTCCAGGCGGGGACGATACAAAACAGAATACTTTTTTGTCAATCGATTTTCTGCAAAATGCAGGCGATCAGGTTCATTGATTAATTGATTGATCGCTGCCCTCCTCCCTCAGCGCTGCTCTTGTTTACATGTACCCTTCCTCCATTGATCTATAGCTGTTAATATTTGTCTTTTGAACAATTAGGCGTGTTAGTGCACTTTGTACACTAAATTTAAAGAAGGTGCTATACAGATATACTGTGGCATCATTATTACACACATCTTTCTGAAGGACACCTGAACCTCCTTCTCCGGTCTCACCTGCTTGAGTGTGTTGTTTGTAAGCGGATGCGTCGTCATGTCGAACAGCAGGAAGTTTTGTTTCTCTGTGGTGAGAACCCCTTTCTCCACCAGGTTCTTGGCCAGACGTTCCCTCACGTTCCTCAGCTGGTAGTGCAGCTTCAGAGGATTCCATGTCTCTCCTACGGCAGCAGGACAGACATTGTTTTTTATGTGTCACTACACCAGGAAGTTGACTCAGATCGGATGACGGTAAAGGGAACCTTAATATTGTTTACTCATAGTGTTTAACAGCCTATCAGATGTTTCTTCTGTGTGTGTGTGTGTGTGTGTGTGTGCGCACGTGTGTGTGTGTGTTCAGGCTTATATCTCTTACCGCTCAACAGTTCTATCCAGCTCTGTACAGTCTCTGGTGGCTGTGTGTCTTTAATGTGTTTTAGGGCTTCGTCCAGTAACATGTCTCCGGTCGGGGCGTCTGATTTACAGATGACCTGTGTAAAAAACACCCAAGAGAGTTGAACACAGACATATTCACCCTCAGCCCTGCCAACTCTTAATTGCATACATCTTATTTTTTTGAAAAGGTGGACATAACTCTCTCACCAAACTGAAATTGGAAATAAAAAGATTGAACAACTCTGACTCTCTGGAAACATTTTTTTTTTGTCCTATTACTTACCTGGAAACCAACTGCCAGATTACATTTGCACAAAGAATTATTGATATTTTCATGCAACAATGTTTTATTTACGTTGGTGGGCGAGTGCACGTTTAGGACAGCCACAGGATATTCTTCATCTTACATGGGACGCAGGCAAAGTGCTATGCTAGTAGGGGCGGGATTAGGACCATAACCAGCACTGGTCACATTCTGGCGGAATAAATCCCCACTATTCCTCGACGCAGCGATGTAAATGACAACCGTATACACCAAAATAACTCGCCTTCCTTGCAAGCAGACTCTTTCTCCTCATTCCACACGCTTCTAGCTGCAGTCGTCCCCTCAAGGCCAGCTCGATCAGCATGCAGCCTCGCAGACCCGAGGAGATGCAGTCATTCCAGAAGGACGTGTAACCCTTGGGAGAGGAAAATCAACATTGTTAGCTGACGTGTGGACAGCGTATCCGCTTCACGTAAGCTCAGTCGGCATTGTTCCTGGTCATCGACTGTACAATAACATAAAAACCACCATAAAAAACGAAATAACTTTTTAAGAAATCCCCCGGCCAATGTGTTTTAGTTTTGCGAGGCTCCCTCCTTCTGCCTTGCAGCATGGACGCTACGATAACCTGTGGGAAACGAACCGCTACCTCTCGGTCTTTGAGGCCCAGGAGCAATACTTCTTCCATTAGTGTGAGTCGGGTGTCTTTCGCGTCCCCCTTGTCGTCTTCTTCGTCGTCCACGCGACGAGCTTCGTCCTCCTCTTCGTCGGACCCTCGCTCCTTCTCGGCATTACGATGCGCCTCGGTCTTCCGCTGCACCAGGCCTGAAGTTCTCTTTGTGAGGGAAGTCATAACTTGTGATCCCAAACGATCAGTAGCCCCCCACGAAATCGGCAAGCAGTGGAACCGGCTGCTGGTTGTGTTGTGTCACAAAAACGTTAAAATGAGTGAGATCGATCGGAGATAGAGCTGCTTAATTATGATAAGCGCCAGCGAGATTACTGTCAGAGTTCTGTACAGTATCCCTTTTCACTTCCTGAACAACATGGAGGCAGCGGATGACGTAAAATAGTTGTTTGTTCTACGTCAAACCACGTCGTCACCTATATCGTCCATCGTGTTCTACAGCCTCGTCCACTTATTACTCCTCGTTTTGATTTCGTATTTCCACAGTTTCTTTTTTTGGACGCCCGCTATTTTTATTTGACTTATTTGAGATCATTATCTATACCGTTTCAGCGCTGCTATTATAAACCGGCTTAATACATGGATTATGTTTGTATCACGACTTCAGTCCTATTTCGTTTGCGAAAAATAATAAATAATAATAATAATTAAACTGCAAAAATGCAGTGAAAAATGCAGGGACGTGAAAACGCAATTTTAACTATTTACCACACGGTGGCAGTCTGACGACAGAATACATGTCCCTCAGTATACGTAACGTCGCCAACCATATTCTTAGCTCACGAATGTCCTCATGAAACCATCCTGATCTCGAGTTCACGTTCGGTTTCTCTCTGCAGATCATAAGTATTATTATAGTTATAAGGATTACAGATACCATTCATTGCAACGAACACGGGATGGTCTCACAAAGCCTCAAGAATGTGGGCTAAAGGTTAAAGCGTGAAAAGGGGACTACAATGTTTCTACAGATTGTTTGATGAAATGGCTAGTGATACAGAAAATACCAATGTTGAAGACAATAATGTGGTAACAAATGAAAGAAATATTGGGTATTCAATAACAACAACTTCAACAATCTAATTTAATCAAATCTAATTACATATCAGACATAGGGGCCTGGTAGAGAGACAGTGTTGGGACATGTAAGAAAGAAAGAAAGAGAGTGGTTCTGCAACAAGATATAATCTAGTTTACACTGCAGGAACATCACTCTTCAACGCCATATTGTCCTGTTTCATTCCGAGCATGACCGCAGTAGTTGGACTGAGTCCATTAATTCTGTCCTGTTGGGAAGATCAGTATAATATATATTGTGTCCTGGGATATATACACGCCTGCACTTTCCATGACGCGCTTGGATGGCTCTGAAAAGTCAGAGGGCTGGGGTCAACCCTAAATATTTGAAATTATGGTTAAAAATCATAGTTTTATGCAAGTTATATTCTGTTTAAACTTAAGGTTTATTTGGGTTGGATTGAATTGACAAACCCAGACTGGAATTGTACAATTCCATTTTCTGTGTAGACTTTTAGCTGTATACACCATTCATGGCCATGAGTGAAGAACAAACATCATATTTTGGTCAAAATAGTCATGCTTTATTGCTTTGACTGCAACTCACTCAACGTTTATTTGCGCTACAATGGACTCTTATCATTACTAAGGAAATTATTTTGGCAAAGCTACAAAAGGCCTTTTGCCAATTTATTTATTTCTTTCCTTGTTTTTATCAAATAGGGAGTGACAGGACATGCATGCTTTGCCTTTAAGCCCTTTACCCCTTCAACATCGCTGATGCTTCTTGATTTGCACGACTTAACCTTCCTTCTGGCTAATTCCTCTTCCTTGTGGCTATAAAACCACTAGGGCCATTCTCTCTCTCTCTCTCTCTCTCTCTCTCTCTCTCTCTCTCTCTCTCTCTCTCTCTCTCTCTCTCTCTCTCTCTCTCTCTCTCTCTCTCTCTCTCTCTCTCTCTCTCTCTCTCTCTCTCTCTCTCTCTCTCTCTCTCTCTCTCTCTCTCTCTCTCTCTCTCTCTCTCTCTCTCTCTCTCTCTCTCTCTCTCTCTCTCTCTCTCTCTCTCTCTCTCTCTCTCTCTCTCTCTCTCTCTCTCTTCCCGCATCACAGCCAAGTGGAACAAACCAACTTTAAGACCTTGTATGTAGAATATTTGCAAGCCATCCAAGAAAGAGACAAGATACACAAGGTGCCTTCAAAACGACTCTGGAATCAATCCATGAGGAAATATCTTCCTACTGACTTCTGTGTTTGGATTTTGTGAAGTAAGGCTAAAAGTTTGGAAAATTGTAGTGCAGTTGTTGATTTTATACGTTATATATATTACATTTATTATATTTATATTTTTGTTCATTACAATTCCTTTTTATGGAAAAATCTGATTTAAAATGACAAATCTGTGAGCCAATTTATTGTAATTAGTCCAATGGATTTCCTCCACTTTCGATGCCTCGTTTGTTTGGTTTGCGGTCGGAATGACGTTCTTATTATTTACCGAAACTAAAACTAAATAAGTAGCTACTTTCTTTTGCCCAAAAAAAAAAAGCCTAGAACTCCGTCTGCCATTGCATTATTTAGCGACGCTAATAATAGAATCAGACATCTGTACGATCTTGCAGGCTCCTCCTACAGTCCCTCCAGAGCAGTACATCTTCGTCGGTGTGTTTCACTTAACTTCATTTCTGCTCAATGAACCTGGTTTTCCAGCGCTGAGAGGAGGCCTGAATCAGCCCCGGGGGATTCAATAAGGCCTCACTCACAGCCACGTTGGAGCCATTTCCTGTCTCTGGAGTGGACACGGGGGTGACCCGTAGTGACTGTTCTCCTCTGCCTGTGGAAATGTTCAGGACTGGAACACACACACACACAAATTCAGACACGCACACACATGCACACGCATGCACACACACAAACACACACCCACACACATGCATACGCACACCCTCAGTCACACACAAACACACAGACACACACAATCGCACCCACACCAACGCACATTCATGTACACACACACACACACACACACACACATGTACGTGCACATGCACAGAAACACATGTACATACACACGCATGCCAACACACACGAACACAGACGTAAACATAAACACACATAAACACACACAAACGCAGAAACATACACAGAAATACAAACACATATGCACATACACATACACACATATAAACACACGTCACAGGGTAGCACAAAATGTGCACGGAAATGCACTCAAAGGGCTTTTTTCTATGGGAACTATCCTTTCGGTGATTGACCTTAGCCTGTGTCGGATTACAGAAAAAAATTCAGAATTGGTTATAGTTTGAATTTATTTCCAGGTTTGTTCGTATTCACGCCATATGACCCAGTTTTAGCAGCTTATTTTCCAAATAATGAAAGGAAATTAAGTCTAAACTCTGAAATCTAAGGAAGGGGGCCTGAGTTGGATGGTGATGATGGGGGAGATAAGTGGCCACATCTGGGGTGTTCTGCAGGCTATCCGGCCCCCTCAGAGAGGAGCTGTTATGGAGGCTGAACTCAAAGGTCGACATGGAAGCAAAGCTTGTGTGGTTCTGAAATTTGAGGATAAGAGAGGGCATTAGGATATCCATTTCATGTCCTTTACCTTGAATATGAATACCTATGTTATGGAGTGTGTGTGTGTGTGTGTGTGTGTGTGTGTGTGTGTGTGTGTGTGTGTGTGTGTGTGTGTGTGTGTGTGTGTGTGTGTGTGTGTGTGTGTGTGTGTGTGTGTGTGTGTCAACAATACTGTCTGTGGAGTATATGTGGATGATGGCTGGTTTGAGCAGCCTCACCTTGCAGACTCTAATTGGGCTCTGGGGCTGAGGGAGGCGGCACACCTGTTGCACAGGTTAAACCAGCCATCTCCACACACACTCGGAGATGGAGCTCCTGCCTTGCAACAGCGAGTGCCACATATCATTATCTACAAACTTCTACAATAAACCGGCTTTCAACAGCACCACCCTGTGTCCTTTGTGTAAAAGTCACCTTGGTGGAGCGAGGCAGCCACCTTGGTGGCTTGAAGCAATTTACATGCCTACCCACTCCAGTGAGACAACAATAGAGCAACGGAGACTAAGAACAAAGATGCATCCAAAGATTGTGGGTTTGTTCCCTGGTGCATCCTAACCTGTAGGAACCGAAGACCAAGATGCCATAACCTCTTACCTAACTCCTTAATGGAATATAGCAGAATTCCCTGTAAGACACTTTGGATAAAAGTGTCCCGTTTATGGCTTAAGTGTGAAGAAAGAATTACAGACTGAATGTCAGACTGTTCTACCGCTGTACAATCAGAGGAAGTAACACTTCATTGTCCCCCACACTGTGGCCTAAATGATATCCAAAGAAATTAGGTCACACATGGCTCTAATAGACCCGTACACATTATGGAGAGAACGTTCTGAAAACGTACTGAACGCCCTCTAATGTTTGTTTGCATTCGTCTGAATGACATATTTGTCTTTCATTTCTACACTTGGTCCTGTTTAATGCAAATTGAAAAATTAGTAATGCTTCTCCCTTAATTGGTATGTTTAAGTAGAATGTTAATTTTTTTTTGTAAAATAATGTAATGATGTAATGTATCATAACAATTGTTCTAACCATTTAAAGTAATCCGGACTTGCTAGGGTAGTTCTTTGGTAGAATGCTTGTGACTTATTACGTGTTTTTTTTTACTTTGTGTAATTTATGGTAACTTATTGAAACTTACTGTAATTTATGGTTCTTTCAAGCAAACAAGAAACAGAGAGCCTCCCCTTCCTCTTCTGTCCCCAAGCCCATAGCTGCAGGAAGCATTTAACAATGAAACCCCTTCAACACACAAACACACACTAACACACACACACACACACACACACACACACACACACACACACAGACACACACACACACACACACACACACACACACACACACACACACACACACACACACACACACACACACACACACACACACACACACACACACACACAAAAACCCCAGAGTCTTCTGAAGTTCAAGCTGTCAAAATGTGGGCATATTTTGGTCTATGCAACTCACCACAACACAATATGACACACACATAGCACAGTCAAGGGATCAGTCAAGAAGGTATAAAGAACAAATGATTGGTCTTAGAGACCTTGTCGAACATGAAAACTCATATGGTAGACTAGTAAATGAACAAATACAAAAGATAAGACAAAAGTGCAGTGACTAAAATAACTAAACAAAACATACCAAAATATTATTCGGGTCTTAGAGACCCACCCTGATTCTTTCACTGCTCCACCAGAAGTCGTATTAACAAATTGAGCGGGGAGGTCACTAATGTCTCTGAACACAAAGCAAGTGAGGATCAAGCAGATCACTGGGCATTGACTTCTGGCTGTGGTGTATTTTCTTTACCAGCGTGGGTGGGGCTTGCAGGGGTGCTAACCGAAGCTAACTGGAAACATTGGATTCGGGTCAGAAGAGGTCAAAGTCATGGCTATTGATGGACACGCCATGTTCTCCGGAATGAAGGAAGGCGGTAAACGCACACATGGAACACTACATGCCCACACGCATGCACACACTCACACACACACACGCCACACACACACGCACGCACGCACGCACGCACACACACACACACACATTCACTGTGTTCCTCATTAGCCATAGTGGAGACACCCAAGGAGATGCACCCATTTTTTTTACTTTTCTTTTTCTTTTGTGTGTGTGTGTGTGTGTGTGTGTGTGTGGGTGTGGGTGTGTGTGTGTGTGCGTGTGTGTAGGGTGGGGGGGACCCCCTGCAGACATCCTGCATTCAAGATGAGAGAAAGCCCAACACAGACATGTAAACCAACCACTAAGGTTGTTAAGTTTGAGTACGGCTCATAAAGATCCCCAGGCACTAGTAAGATATTCAGATACACTACAATATACCTTAATGCTCTATTTTAGGCATGCTTTTATGCACTTATGTATTTATGCTATGTGAATGCCCCTGAAAGGAGAACTAATTGTAAAGGTTATATTGCACAATAATAACATGTACTGTACATCATTTCAGGTATAGAATACATATTATTTAGTTATTTGACAGAGTTGTTGTACATTCATGGCCCATGCCCAATACTAACTAATCATCAATGGGAATACATTTTGAGCATTTCAGGTTAGAGAAGCTAAAGCTCCTATTGTCCATACTAAATAATCCTCAATGGAAGCAAATGGGTTTTAGAGCTCAAATTGTCCAAACTCGATGAAAGATAACACGTCTTTTATGGATTTCGCCAATAGTTGGGGGACAACAGTGAGACAGAGAACATGTATTTGAACAACTATTCTCTTGGCTTAACAAACTGTCTCTGGTGCGGGTGAATTACACAATTCACCATTGCACTTTTATTGCAACAAAAATAAATAAATCAAATAAACCTAAAACACACCATTTGATCATAAGCGTATCGCCGTGCATGACGGGGGAGAAAACAAATCAACCCAGGCCCTTGTTACGGTGAATGGGAATGACACGACCACATGACCGCATCGGGATTAAGGATTCTTCCCCCACATACATCTTTTGCAGAAAAAAAGACAGGGCATCAGAGGTGCCCCCCCCCCCCCCCCAGCTTGCCTTTAGGGGACACAGAGAACTCAGTCGCCGGGGGTTCAAACCCCAATATCATGAAGGGCTGTGTTGACTGAGTCAGGGGTCATGACCTCTGTGGTAGACCTCAGGAGACAGGCAATGGGGAAGGTGGTGGTGGTGGTGGTTGTGGGGTCAGGCTTCAGAGCTGAAGACACTAAAGAGGTCTCTAATTGTCCTCCATGTTTCGGATTAGCTGCCCTGTCTTGGGGATGTGCATGTGAGTTATATTGAAAACAGGCTCTGCCAAGCTAAACGCTAACGCTGCGGCCTTATTTGGAATTAGAGTGGGGGGGGAGAGACGACGACACACAGATTTGTGCGTGTGTGTGTGTGTGCACGTGTCTAGCATTAAGTGAATTGGTAAATACTCTCACATGTGAGTCTAGCCCCATAAATTATAAGGCCTGTGTCAAACAAGCATCCACTATTTACGAACCTAAAGGTCGTTGGTCTTGATATGTATTATAGGATATATTATGATGACACATGACCACTTATTTGGTTCAGAATATACATATGAAAAGCAAAGGGCTGATGGAGAATGTAGTTGTGGTTGTTAGGATGCAGATGGAGAATGTAGTTGTGGTTGTTAGGATGCAGCGCTTTTTTAGATTGACGACAGCTACGGCTGAAACTCTTAAACTAAGTGTTCTCACCCCTTCAGTGCTGAGGGTATGGTACCAATTTTTAGATAGCAAAAAGGGGATATGATGATCGAAAAGATAAAAGAGAACAAGACAGTAAAGAGAAGGCTTAGCTATATACTTTTGATCCGAATGTTTCCAAAGAGTCTGGTTAATGTTAGAGCGTGAGCCCTATAGTCGGGAGCTGTTCTCTTCAAACAGGAATAAGCAGGGATGGATCTGTTTTACCTCAGACTTGACAGCAGAGCTAAAATGCAGCAGTGTGTGGTGGTAACGCAAGGTCAATTCTACGGCACACAACTGTAAGGCTTTAGCTCATAATGCTACGGTATCATTTTATACATGAAGGGAAGTTTTTTATATTTTGTCAACAGATTCCGTATCAGGATGCATGAAGGAAGTTGTAAGCCAATGGTAAATATGTCCTTATATGGCAAGCAATACAGCTTTCTATTGGTCAGAGAAGATGCTCTTCTCTTCCGTAAAAATAGATTGTTTTTTTTTATATTGTCTGACATAGAATGTTTAACGTTATATCTCTATATAAACCTTACATTCATTTAAAAGAGCTTCATTGTAACAATCACAAGAACTCTTAAAACATGTGTTTGTGGAGATGACTATGATAACCTATAATTATGACCAAAATGTAAACTTAATAAATGTTATACAGTCAGTTATTCTTGAAATATGAACTGATTTGTTTCAAGGGAAATGGGAACGGCATCAATTTCATTAGGTTGACATGTTAATCAATTGAATAAAAACTAAATGGAGAAAATCATTTAAAGGACCAATGTTTTAAATGGGCAGTGTAGACAGTGTGTGTTACTCCTTCAATAAAAGGAAGAAAAACTCTGTTTTGGACAGGTATACTAGTTGTTTACTGAAAGCTGTAAGCTAACATACGTTCACGCACGAACAGACTCAGTTTGTATACATTAGAGATTCCTTAGAAGCTGCGTGTTGCCTGAAGAGAGAAGACTCAATGGGGGACTATGTCTTGGCTTGGACAAGGCTATGTATGGTGTACTCCATAAGAAAATTACAACTTGTCTAACGTACTAGTAACAAAGTACATTAGAACATACTGGGGCTTGATTGCCCTTATAGCCACAGCCCAGTCATCCTTGTGGCGTCCAAATTGTACTCTTGTACTGTGTGTGTACACATTCACATCCTGTAATCAGAGAGAAGAAGAGAGTTAGGGAGAGAGAGTAAGAGAGAGAGAGGGGAGAGAGATAGAGGGAGAGAGAGAGAGAGAGAGAGAGAGAGAGAGAGAGAGAGAGAGAGAGAGAGAGAGAGAGAGAGAGAGAGAGAGAGAGAGAGAGAGAGAGAGAGAGAGAGAGAGAGAGAGAGAGAGAGAGGGGGAGAGGCAGAGAGAATGTTTTGTATGGCAGGATCTGTCAACCTCATTTAAGTAAATGATGTGTGTGTGTGTGTGTGTGTGTGTGTGTGTGTGTGTGTGTGTGTGTGTGTGTGTGTGTGTGTGTGTGTGTGTGTGTGTGTGTGTGTGTGTGTGTGTTTATAGTTCATACAGTAGGACAATAAACAAGCAATAATAAAAATACTGACAGCCAAGAGGGAACAAAGCTTTCATAGAGAGATCGGTATTACTATTTACTAAAAGAAGCACTTCTGGAAATCAGACATTTCTACAGGGAGAAAAGTTGTGCCTTGCTGCCTGAGGCACCATAACACATTACATTAGGCACATGTTTAACATTACAGTGGATCACGGTTAATTTTGGATGGCAAAGAGCTGATTGCACTCTTTAAGGAAAAACTGACGGACTGGTTATTTATAAAACACCAAATGACCACGTTTTATTCCCCCCTCCATATAGCCTAGTAATACTGAGTAATACTTTTTTGTGACTGGTAAGATTTTCCCATGGGTTGGCAGAGACCAAGCCCTCCACTCCCTTCTGTAGTAGTAGGGTGCTCCTCATCATAAGTCTCTCACTTGCCATCCCTCCTCTGGTCCGCACTGTAGACCTACCCCTCTCTGGACAGTACACGCAGCCTACACGCAGGATTTAAACGGGCCATGGAATAACGCACAGACCACTCAAGCCTCGTCTTTGGAAAAAAGGGATTTATAGGTCGGCTAACTAAGAAGAGAGGGAAGAGGGAAAGGAAATGCCCTCGAGCTCGTCCTGTCATCTTTCAGATGTTACGGCTTGTATCTGACGTTATAATAGACCCTGTCATTCAGCTAACTAACTTGAGACGTGCGTCTGGTGTTGAACACCCTCTC
>NC_044051.1:9713152-9760652 GCF_902167405.1 Gadus morhua | reverse complement strand
TCACATTCATAAATTTGTTTATGAAAAGATAGATGCCAGAGAAAAATAGCATTTAGGTTAAACAAGTTGTGCCATTTACTTGAAATGCTTCAAAGCTTTTGTAGTGAAGCTTACGCTCAACAACTTTTTCCTCATCTGAGCGCTATCGCCATCACAAGATGTTATTCAGGGACATTTTTCTCTAAACGTCTAAACTAGGGGTTTACAGTCAGGTCCATATCTGATTTGGTCAGGGAGGCTAGGTCCATCCAGTCTGTAAACAAGCAAATGTCTGAGTCGCTCTAAACTTTACCTCTTATCCCAATAGCTGTAACAAACAGAAACACGAATTATTAGCACCATATATAGTCTCTTTAATTCCAAATCCTATTACGACTGCTTCAAGATTGTTTTTTATTTAGTCTGGAAATGTGGATTTCATAAGAAACTTGAGGTATCACATTTATTTTTTAATTCACATTATTAGTTAACGATATTGAAAAATGCTTGTATTTCGCAAAAAGAAGTTGAGTGTTGGTACCATTTACTACCCAACATCATTGCATAGTAATCCCGCGCTGATTGAAGACTGCATTCAGTACATTTTTTTTTTGTACTTGATGCATTGCTATCAGCAGATTTATCAGGAAGCAATCTGCAAGCAGCAAGAGCAATAACACAAAAGTTCACCACTAGTATCACAATAAATGAAAAGATTCACAAAAATAAGGTTTCTCAACCAAAGTGAAATTAGATAAAATTGTCTTTTTTTTATAAAGAATGACGCAATCGCCTTATTTGTGACAGCCACGCCCCACTTTGTGTACCCATTTGTAATGTTCTCAATCCAGACCCAAGAACAGTTTTGTTTTTCTCCCCATGTGTGAGAAGTGACTTGTAACCCATGGCATGCACTTCATCGCTGCAGAGGGGTGACTTTGAGTGCACAATGCAGGGATGCGTGGGGGGGGTGGGGGGGGGGGGGGGGATGGGGTGCTGTAGTGTGGGGGTGATGATTGAAGACTAGGTGAGAAAATGACAAACATATATAGGTTTCCGGGATGGGTCTCTTGCTGTGCTGGTTAGAGGAAGTGACTAGAGACCTTGCGACTAGAGGAAGGTTCATTGGTGGAATGTCACACACATAAACGAACACACACACGCACACGTGCACACAAACATGCACACACAAACACACTTGTTTCAACTCTTCTTCCTGAAACCACTACCACGGTACAACACTTGGTAGACTTAAGTTTTGTATATTGTTTTTAGCAAATCTTTCTCAGGTTTTGCCCCTTGATTCTCTGGGGAGCTATAGGTGTTGATTCTGTTCCTGTTGTTCTGGGATGCGTTTACTCGTATGACCATGACGGGAATGGAATCCTTTACTAACCACTAACTACTAGACACGTCACACGTCGTTTGTCTTGTGAGACGTGCAACAAATGCATTTGAAGTCCATGTGTATGGTCAAATGTCCAAATAGTCGATAGTGATACAACATTTCCAAATGCATTTTGTATCTCCATGTAGTCTAACTAATGTTACTACAGATGATAACCGGATATGTATGGGGAACAAGGTATCTCACTGTTGACATGATGATACTTTGCAATGCGTGCACATCATTTGACATTTAAGCATTGGAGTATTTTGCTATTTTGCTATCAGAGAGAAGGAAATCAGGTTTTTGACCACATGTCATGCACTGTTTACCTTATGCACCTTTTAATCTAACCTTTCTAGTGGATTCCCTTCCATAGCCATTTACAAGTGTACTGGTGTGTGTTTGTTTATCCTGTTTCGTGCTTCCTGCACTGTGATGTCCCTGTTGTTCATACCCTCTCTCTTTCTTTTTTTTTTAGCTGTCTTTTGTTATATTACAAAGGAATTAAAAAAATATTCAAGGCTGGATGGTATTAACCGTTCCTCAAACCTTTGGGGTGGACGAGGCGTTGCATATGGGCAAGGCATGCGCTTGCAATCCGGCTTTTGATCTATTCTGCTCTCTATTGCCTCACTTTTCCCCAAACTGTTTCTCCGGTTCCAGAACCAGAATAGGGTCTGGCTCTATGCTCTGCATCTAATCCCTGGGGTCCACATGCCTTATCCCCTGCAGGAGTATTGGCTTCTAACCCCGAAACCCCCAACTCGCGTGATCTTCCTGAGCTGTCCCAAATGCCCCAACACCCCTAAAACCCTTCCTCTGGCCAGCTTTCAAAATAACTATTTAATTCCCCATGTTTGAGTCATTACTTATGTCAGACCTGCAAGGATACTTCCATACATTCATGGTTCCTGCCAGCAACTCGGTTCTCCCTACCCGACCCCCACATTTCAGCACTAGCTGAAGGAGGGCTGGGGACCCCTATAGGGTCGGAAGTTCATCATGGAACCCCGTGGACCAGAGGAGCAACCCCCTGTCTGGTAGTGGAAATGACATCCCCTCCAGTCCCTGGGTGTTTTGGGAGTGGTAGCAAGCTTTTTAAGGAGAAGGTTTTTTTTGTTTGGTTTTACCCTGCACCAGTGGCCACTGCTCATGCTTCCTGTGTTATCAAAGGCGGGAGTTTCCATTTGATCATTTATGACTCAAGAATGTTGTTTAACTTCACAAAAAGATAATCTTCCTTTATCTCATTATCGTGTGATCTTGAATTCGCCTCGGCCTTGTCTTCAGGCTCAGACACATTTTAAGACAGAGTCATGGTCTTGGACGCGACTTTCACATTCTCACAGTTCTCCTCCCCTCCCCAACACTGACCTCAGATCATAATTTGGTCCAGTGGCCATTTCGCTAAAAAGGCAATTTCTGTTTTGAATGTATTCAGGATGTAACCAATTATATAACCAACAGATGGATAGAGGGTTAAAACTTAAAACATAAAGATCCCTTTCATTTGACTTACATGGGCTATACATTTTCTTTTCAAACAGGTAAACCGTTTAGCATTTCCCATGGGATGTGTCTGAAGTTCTCTCTTTGATGTAAACCCCCTGGGTCAACAATGATTTCAACTCTGTGTGAATTGGAAGACCTCTCCCTTAATTGTCCAGACCTAAACTTCCTTAAAGTCCCCTTCCTTCTGAAATAAGATAAACACCATAAAAGCACCCATATACAATTGCTTAATTGACCATGTGATGTAATCTGGGAAAGATTACAATACATGGAACTGCATGTTATTGTTGGTAACCACCGATAAAGATGTGCCCTTACAATTTGAGATATCATGAGCTTATAAAAAACAAATGATCTCCTAGACTTAGTCATAGCCATGGCTGTATAAACAAAATAGAATGCAATTTGAAACGGAATCTATAAATAGTAAATACCAATACAAAATGAAAGTAGCTAGTTAACGTCAAAAACACAGACACACACAGGCACACACCCAAGCTGAGCAAAGCACACTTTGCACGTGTTCCGCGTTTCCTTTCTTTGTTTGTCTTAGCTTTGTTTTGCTTCCAGAAGCATCCTTCAGAACCCCTGTGGGCCGGGCTACATAGTTGTCATGCTTAAGAAGCACCTTCTATTCTTGACTTAAGGGATGGAGAAGGTAGAATTTACAAAGTTTCTCCCATTTACAGATGTGTGTGTGTGTGTGTGTGTGTGTGTGTGTGTGTGTGTGTGTGTGTGTGTGTGTGTGTGTGTGTGTGTGTGTGTGTGTGTGTGTGTGTGTGTGTGTGTGTGTGTGTGTGTGTTTGTGCCTGTGCGCGTGTGTGTGTATATGCATGTGCCTGTGTGTGTGTATGTGTCTGTGGATGTGTGTGTGTGTGTGCGTGTTCCTCAGTCCTGCAACTTCTGGCATGGCACAGTTGTTTTGAGGCATCAAGTTCAGGGGATTGATTGAGAGGATATAGCTGTAGTCTACGAGTTTTAGAGAGGAAAGAGCAGTTGTCTAGGAGTTAGTCTAGGAGATAATCTAGGGAGCTTGAGAGGACGGAGCTGGTGCTGGCGTCAGGGGGGAGTTTCCTCTGCTGCAGGAGAATGCTGGGGGAGGAGAGAGGCTTATCAGCAGTTTAACATGACAGCATGGAGAAGACACGGCAAGGATAGGATAACAAGAGGTCAGAGGCCCGCCACCCACACACTGTCTTCTGTTTCATAGTTTCGACAAATAGACAGTGTTATTGTGGATAGGGTTCTGTGTTAGGTGGTTGGACAGTTTGTGAAATCTCTATATTATGTATATTTTTGACCATTTTGTTTGTGTTTAATGAATTGGCCAGGCTTGGCCAGTCCGGTATTAATTACTTGTTTATCTTTGCCAGTTAACACACAACACACATGCGCACGCAACCACACTTACACACAAACTTATACACACGCGCGCGCGCACGTGTACAAACACACACACACACACACACACACACACACACACACACACACACACACACACACACACACACACACACACACACACACACACACTGCCCTTCCATGCACCAACATAGGACAATGGGCTCTCATAATCAACCCTCAAGAACAGATAATGTGTATGTGTACCCGATACATACGTCTGTGTGTAGACATGTGTATCCATCATGTCGTTGCCATAGATACGCTACATCTGGGCACCAGACCTCAGCCCGACCATGCCCCGGCCGACACCACCAGCCCCTGCCTCCTCTCGAGGCTTTCAAGGCTGACTGGTGGAACTGCAGAGAGCAGGGCCCTCCCTCCCCAACCCTTGTTTTTGCCTCTGCAGGTGTCCCCCATAAGGAGGCCTCTCAGGCGAATACGTGTATCATCATCGTCTGTCCATAAAAGTATTGGACCTTGTATCTATAGAACTGCTTGTTTAACATACAGGAGATCCTGCGGTGTGGGCAATGCTACCCATGGTTTGCATGGGAAGTTTCAACATCGCATACTTCTGATTGGTCAAGCCGCATTTCTGTTCCGACAAGGTCCGAGTGTGACCGTCTCGTGACATATTTTGACCATCTTTGGCAATTGTATTCGCCTGGATGTGCATGGGTTGCAGTGGGAAAACGATTCTATATTGTAATAGCGACTGTACATGTTATAAAAAGGACGCCACGTCTCTGTAGCAGATGATTGCCGTCTGTGTGCTTTCTCTGTGCATCGCCTTCTCCCTGTATCATTCTGTGTGTATGATCTCTGCAGACCGCTGCTCGGCCTTCCTTATTGAAACCGCTTTGAGACGGGTGCAGTATTTTGTGTTCTGGCCGGGGAATGCATCTTCACATGTGAAGCTTTGAGTGGCCGTCAAGTGAAATGTAATTTTCACTTGATCGTCTTGAGTGCCGCCCTTAAGTTACGGTCGATGGAAATGTGACTGTGCTGCCTGTCACCCATCATCTCAGATGCTGCTGTAGTCTGACCCCCCCCCCCCCCCCCCCCCCCCCCCCATGGGCCGTAACTCTCCAAAGAATATCTGTTTCTGTTCTCCGGGGAGCTGGTGGGGGAGGGGGGGGGGCGGGAAGGGGAAAAGGCTGCTGGATAATGTCCTCGGCGGTGGGGGACAAAAAAAGGAGCAGACAGCCAGGATGACCCATCAAGGGACAGACAGGCGGGCTTGAAGTTCAACAGCAAAATGAAGAAGGAGAGGAGAACGGTGCCAACGGGAAATCGTGGTTTCCTGAACAAGGGGAAACCCTTTTTTTTTATCTGTGAGAAACAGCTGACATATGACCGTTTGTGTGGGAAATGTTATTAAAGAATAATAAGAATAAAATCATGTTATAATTAGGAATTACGTTTCTGTTGACATAGATTGGATTTTGCTCATTTGAAAATGGACAATAAACAAATAAAGATATAAATAAAAGAGAAAAGCAATCAAGAACGCAAGAACGTTGTTTCAAAGTTGGTCTTGGAGTTCAGACCAATATCTCCCCACTGTCCTCCTGACCTTTGGTCCTATGCTACACATCATTACCTGTCTCCTTCAACCCACTGTCCTGAACCTGTGGTCTTTTGCTACAAGTCATTACCTCTCTTCTTCCCCCCTCTTCCTGACCTGGGGTCCTATGCTACACCTCATTACCTCCCTTCTTCAACCCGCCTTCCTGACCTGTGGTCTTATGATACAATTATACATGTTGCTCTGTCTTTTCTGCAAAACACTGTCCCATTTCTATTCACTGTCATGTCCATAAAGGCAAAAAAATCCCCATTGAACAAAAATACATTCATTTCAATCTCTGCATCTTAAGAAACAAATGTCATCAGAATTTTTGTGTTCTGTTGACTGGGTGAGTTATTGGTCAGGTCTTGATGGATTGGGTTAGGGTTTTCTTGGTGTTGAATCGGCTATTAATTGTTCATGTCTTGAGGGATTTGGTTCGGGTTAGGGTTGTCTCGGTGTTGACTGGGTAATTTATGGGTCTCTTCTCGCTGTTGACTGGGTTATTTATGGGTCTCTACTTGGTGTTGACAGTTATTCTTTTATTGGTCATGTCTTGATGTATTGGGTGGTTCCAATCTTACCAGAACTCATCTTGGTGTGGACCATATTGATTCATAGGTCTTGTGGCGTCTCGGATCGTCACTGCTGTGGCCTATGCTTATTTTCAAAGCTGTTCCCCATTGTGCAAGTCCCTTGCAATTTAGGGCTCAAGATCAAGCTCATCATTATAGTAATTTCTCTCCCCTACTAAAAACAATAGTAATCATACACTCTGTGTGCTCATAGGTAATGAAGGTGATTACCCTTCAACCTCTGGGTGTGTGTGTTTGTGTGTGTATATATTTAGCCTCTCTAGAGAAGTCTTGATCTAGCCCAGAATCTCCAGCCGTCCAGTAATATAAACTGTTTGGTAAGTTTCGACCTTGTGCGTGTGTATGAGTGTGTAGGTGTGTCTCTGTGTGTGTAGGTGTGTGTTTATCTGCTGAACGTACATGACAGGGTTTTCATTAGCCCACCGAACCGGGACGAAGGTTTGGACAAGAGTCGGGGTGGAAGGGTGATGTCATTGTGGGGTCCGGTCTACATGGCTTGTAAGGTTTTTTTTTCTTAGCCAATGAAAAAGACCGCTCTCATGAGAGTACATCTGGAACTTCCAGATAGTGGAACCCGATACCGCGGCACAGCGGACCTCACGTCCGTACAGTCCAGTCGGTGATGAGGAGGCATGGGAACCGGAACCCCCCCCCCCCCCCCTCCCCCCCTCCCCACGCATACACTGATGGGAGAGTGGTGGAATAATGGGGGCTGGGGGGTTGGAGAGAAAGCCAGAGAAGGAGAGGGATGGAGGAAGAAAGACAATGCAGTCGATGGATGGAGGACGGGCCTCCGCGACAGAGAGTCGGAGGAAGGACATGATGAATGGGTGGACGAGGACGAGGGGAGAGGGGGTGGTTGGATTGCAAGAGACAGGGCGTGGAGGGAAGAGGAAATAGGAGGTTTGTTAATCAAGCTGTGTCGGTGTTGATGTAGCTCATGACATGCGATGGTTCTGCATTGCAAAGGCAATAGGGCGTTACTCCGTTTTTGATCCAAGTTCATTTTTTTTTATCTATTTATGACCTGCGGATGTGTGTGGCTACCTATCCTGGGTCAGATCTTTGTTTTTCTTTAAAATGAATGGGATTGAGTTAACCTCAAGCTCAAGCCAAGGCCAAAAGCCATAACTTCACTTATATACTTCACAATAAAACAATGGAAAAGAGGAACGCGACACATTAAACCAAGAGCTACCATCAAAGTCGTCCAGCAACAGTTTCGTCTCCACAACATCTCCTCCTCCTTGTTCGCCCAAGCTAAAGGTTTGGGCGACATGTCCATTGTCCAGAATAATACCTTGCGGGTACTGTGTTTGATGTTATTATCCCCATGTCGCACGGAAGTCACGGTTCTGTCGACCAATCAACGGAGGGCGTGTGTAGCTCGAAATTGCCGGCACCCTTTCAGGCGTCTCAGTACCCCGACGGAGGAGTACTGCAAGACGAGTACCGCTCAGTACGGCTCAGTCCGGGTCACGCCCTCTTTTGGCGGTGGAAACGGGATCCGTGCCGCACCTTACGAACCGAACCGAAACCGCACCCTCCGGTGGAAACGCGCCATTGGGGTTCACTGGCTCTGTTTCACTGGCCTTTGGAGAGTGCAAGGGGACTTACAGTGCTTTGTGGAAGCTGTTATTACATATACATTTTTTTTCTTTGCTTTAGTAACTAGAATCACATAATTGGCCTATGTGTATTTCACTTAGTGGCCAGTCTAATAGGGCAGTTCTTGAAGCCAAAGTTCAATCCAAAGTTTCAAGAGTATGCTATGCTGTAATAAAATGTAATTGCCCTGGGGAAATATTTAATTCAATGCGCAAAGTAAGATCAAATGGAATCGATGGCCTTTTGCCTTGTCTCAACCCTTATTTATTTTTTTAACGCACACAAAGGCCAAACATCTTACCCCCGAAATAAGGGCCAAGGTCTAGTTCGAAGTCAGGATAAATGTGCACACTAAATAACTTCATACATGAGTAACTGCCGCACATTTATCTACCTAAATGGTCATTTGGATGGACCACAATACAGCCTAAAAGTATTTTTCCTCACTTCTAGGCCTTCAGTTGTCCTTTGTTTTCTTGCCATGGATCAGCCAACAGAGTTCCTTGAATGACATTGCGCTCGTAAATGTCAAATATATTGTATTATCTTGTCTCTCCCACACTCCTTTTTCCCTACACTATCCAGGACAAAGTAAATAAATTATTCTTCAAGTTAAACCTAGTTATACTCTTCTGAAAATGTCTTATCTTCAATGTGAGACAGAACAGATATCCTATGCCAAGGATGCAGAGCAGAAACTTCAGTGAGTTGATGAAACCATGTAATAGAAAAATAAAACCATTGTTATGAACATGGTCCATTATGTTATATATTATGCATCATTGTACTGGGACACAATATCAAGGATTCCTTCACTTGATAGACTAGGTACACCCATTGTTCCAGCATGCCAACACATTACAGAATGAGTTGGATCGGAAAGTGCTGAAAAAGCTAAATTCAGGCTATTGTCCCAACAGAGGTCAAACATGATCCTTGAATCTCCAAAGCATTTAGTTAATTTGCAGTAACGTAGCGCGGCGTTTTAATAACTTTACCACCCCTGCAAAGTTTTTCTTAAGACTTACTTAACAACATATCTCGGGTTAGCTCTACAACTGACATGTGTTTAGCGTTAACCACAGTGGCTAAATCCTCAGGCTTACTTTAATGACTCGGTTGTTCACAGGTGTTAAGATTTATAGCAGGTTGTCGTTGATGAATGGTTTGGCGGTTGCCAGGTGTGGGCGTTTGTGGGTTTTGGTTGTCGTGTCTTAAGGGCTTTGATGATTAGGCGTGGAAATGTATGGGTGGCTGGTTAGACATTGTTGTTTTTATTGGTTTGAGATATAGGGCATTTGTTGTGTACATACATTTTATTTTGGGTTATTGATGCATTTTTGTTTGCGGGAACGGTGGTTAAGTAAGGATTTCATTATTGTTGGCTGATAGATTGTGGGGATAGATCGTAAACATGCTGGATCTTGAGCCAAAACATGACTTAATGTGGTAAAAGTTATAAAAAAAACACTCACAAACACATGTGACGTTTGATGGAGCTTAACAAATATGCAGTTTAAACTATGAGAAAAATATTGAGTTACTGAGTATCAGTATTCTAATCAAAATGAGACATTAAAGTAAATTACAAAACATAATTAACGCTAATAGGTATCATCTTAGCGTCATATTCATTCTTCAGGATGTGGGTTGGAGATTGTGAGGTGAGAGGCATGCTTCCTTGAGTTAACGGCAGCCATCCTCAGAATGGACCAACATGGGTTGAGCAAAATCTTGTTCTATAGTTTTGTATTCAGATGTTATAACATTGTTTGAATACTTTGTTAGCACGTTGACACCTGCCATCCAGGGTTAGAATCAG
Organism: Gadus morhua; assembly: GCF_902167405.1. Taxonomy (NCBI): domain Eukaryota; kingdom Metazoa; phylum Chordata; class Actinopteri; order Gadiformes; family Gadidae; genus Gadus; species Gadus morhua. Next base: position 9,750,771 of record NC_044051.1, on the reverse strand, counting down.
CAAGACTGACAGAGACCAACGTTCAGATTACTGGTTGTAATAAATATGATATTTATTAAATGTTCTCCCTGGGATTTTGTTATCCACTGTGGCGATCCCACTGGTCAGTTGCGGCCATAGAAATAAGAGAAGAGGTTGCGGCTAGATGGGGGTTTGTGTGAGTGTGTGTGTGTGTGTGTTTGTGTCTGTGTGTGGGGGCGGTTAGGGTTAATGGTTTTAAAAGGGTTTTAATGATGAACATATGAAGCATTTACATCAATATTAAAATGAAGCGAAAAGAAAACAGACAGCTCTATCTACTAATAATAATGGGCACCTCTGTGAAACCACTTATTGCTTTGAGATACTTGGAAGTAGGACTACTCTCATACTATTGAAGCTGTTGTTATTGTATGTAAACAAAAAAATATATATATACTTGGGCCAGCCCTAGTATATATTCAGATTCTTATTTGTGTTTTGTATTAAACAGCATAGAATACACATACAAATATTTACGCTTCCTGTGAAATAATCAGAACTTCAGAAGATGGTGTGTGTTTCTGTGTGTGCATGCATGTTGGTATGTTTGTGTACGGGTCAGCAAGTGCCTGTAGGCCTGTGTGTATGCATGTGTGTGTGTGTGTGTGTGTGTGTGTGTGTGTGTGTGTGTGTGTGTGTGTGTGTGTGTGTGTGTGTGTGTGTGTGTGTTTCTGTGTGTCTGTGTGTGTGTATTCCTGGGAGGAGGGAATGTGTGTAATCACGTTAATAGGCAGAGGAAGTGGAAGTTCCCCAAGAGATGGAGAGGAATGAGCGTGCTTTCTCTCTCTCTCTCTCTCTCTCTCTCTCTCTCTCTCTCTCTCTCTCTCTCTCTCTCTCTCTCTCTCTCTCTCTCTCTCCTCTCTCTCTCTTTGGCTCTCTCTCTCTCACTCTCTCTGACTCTCAATCTCTTGTCCCCTCTCTCTCTCTTTCTCTCTCTTTCTCCCTCAATCCCTCCCTCATTTTTCGCTTTCTCTCTCAAATAACTAAATCATGCCAGGGCTTATGTGTACACATACAGTACAAATACAACATATCACTGTGATGGAAAGCTGTATGAAAAGAGCACCAACCGTTTAGTGGTAAAAGTAATTCAACACCATGAATTACTGGTCCCTAAAGATCTTTGGGAAAATCGTAAGTCAAGGACACACACAACACACACACACACACACACACACACACACATACACACACACACACACACACACACACACACACACACACACACACACACACACACACACACACACACACACACACACACACACACACACACAGACAAAGTGTCCTTCTGTTTTGCTTATTATTACACAAACTGTACCGACATGTACAGGGGACCTCACAGAAGAAAGTATGTTTTATGTACTAGTGGAGTGACCCATGTGACCTGTGAACTAGCAGAACTACATTTCCCACCACCCACACCCAACCTGCCCTATGCCTATCACCATCAAAAAACCAAACCAAACACCCTCGTCCCATTTCGTACATGCATGTGCCTCAACGGTTTTATAAAGTTGGCCGTGTTGCCTGGGTCACTTTTTCCTTCCCTTCGCTTCTTTCTATTAATTAGGTCTGCTCTCTTTCCACTGTATCACAGACGTAGAAATGAATAAGTTACACTGGGAGGAATTTCCATGCTCTGGAATGGATATAAAGGGCTTCATTGTGTCAAGGGGCACAGTGAGACACAGATAGATATATAGAGCGTCTGTGATTCAGTCAGCTCCATGGCAGACTGAACTACATGTAGGCACTTGCGCTAAGAATCAGCCATTGTCCCCAGGTCAAGTCCTACGACTTACCCACCTCCTTCACATTGATGCTCCAAATTCCTCTGGTTTCTTCCAAAATGGCTTTTTGTGTGTTCGCTCGGTTGTGTGTGTGTGTGTGTGTGTGTGTGTGTGTGTGTGTGTGTGTGTGTGTGTGTGTGTGTGTGTGTGTGTGTGTGTGTGTGTGTGTGTGTGTGTGTGTGTGTGTGTGTGTGTGTGTGTGTGTGTGTGTGTTTTTGTATATGTGTATGCGTCTGTGTCCTTGTGTCCGTTTTTCTGTGTGGGTGTTTGTCTGCATGTATGTGTGTCACTGTGTACATTTTTGTGTGTGGGTGAGCGTGTGTGTGTGTGTGTGTGTGCATGTGTGTGTTATCTTGCACGTTTTAGTGTTTGGATGTGTGTAGGAGGGGTGTTTTTGCTATGATGTATGATATCCTTTATCTGGGTGTTGCAACATTCTAGCCCACGCCTTCTTATTCAAATACACTGTATTTATATGATTAATATGATTTATTATACTAGTATGTATTGCTATACTGCATTGTGCTTCGTCTATGCTGTTAAAATGGCCCCTCGTCTATCGATCATAGCAGTACATCACAGACAAGAGCAAAACAGCCATTGTTTCAATGTGTTCATTGGGTAAACCATTAATTGGTAAATGGTCTGGTTTCCCTCCTTTCCTTTCCATTACAGTGCTGCTGCCCTGCCTGCTGTCCTTTAACGTGGACCAGAAGACCGGCCTGTCCTTCAGTGGGCCTCTGGAGGACATGTTTGGCTACTCCGTCCAGCAGTTTGCAAACGCTGAAGGCAAATGGTGAGTGTCTCTTACTCTGTATGTTACTCTGTGCTTCTATCAATGAAGAGCATCTGTGTACTATATCGTGTGTGCTTATCTGTACAAATGCAGTACAGATATACAGTTTGACCTTGACCCCCCCCCCCCCCCGACCTCCCACCCCAAACATCACATTTTACACAATAGAAAGTTTTGATTTGATTTAATTTATCATTAATTCTTCTTAGTGATTATTTCTAAGTCTCCTTGAGCCTGTTTTTGGCATAAGTATGTAACCTAAGTGTTTCTTTGTAGCTCATTTGATTATGTACTCTAGAAGTTATGACTAATGACCCCCCTAGCTCCTAACGTCCCTCTTAGCGATACTAACCTGTAACCTTGTTTCACATTTGTATTCTCATCAAAATCAATTCAAATGAAAGTACAAAGGATCGAAACTACCTCAATATAAAAAAAAAATGAAGATTCCCCCTAATGCTCATCACTTTCAAACCCTGAATACGTTCTTTGAAATGATTACCCGTTGTTATGCAGACAAACAAACAGAGAGACAGAGACAGTTAGTCAACTCAATCGCAACACAACCACTCAAGTAGCAACAGAACAGCCAGGACAGTGACCCTGTGAAACGGTGTAATGGTGTCCACATGCCTACTGATGGTGGAACAGGATGCCTCCCCCCTCCCCCCTCCCCCCTCCCACCTCCTGCTGTGAACCGTTGAGTACCCCACCAGTACCCCTACCAGACCCGCCTGTAAACTCACTCAAGACAAGTATGTGTGGCTCTGTGGTGCTAAGCTGGTTGGAAACACATTTTTAAAGCCCTTGTTAAATTCTATTACAGTGTGGGTTTTAAGTTTCAGTCCCGCCCCCATCGCCCGCCCCCTCTATGTCTCTCCACCTATGAAAAGGGACTCTGGGTTTGCATTCATTTCATATTTGACACTCTAATCCACAACGCATTATCTACTATCGGAGCTGAACATTCTTGCTTGATATCCATCATTCTGGTGATTTCCCTAATATGACTCCGTAGGATACAATCCGTGCCTCACCTCTCTTCCCTGGGTTGTTTCAACACTATAGGTGCCTCTCTCGCTCTCTTTTCCAAACAGATGTATAGCTATCTTATTGTGTGGAAATGGTCTTATTAAGCTCCTATGAGATCGGTTACAGTCAATCACTCAATGGGAGTCAGTCGAACCAGATGTGACAGAAACTGTCTCGCTCTGCTGCTGTAACCTCCCTCTCCCTCCCTCTTTCAGACTCTTGGTCTCTCACGCTCTCTCTCGCTCTCTCTCTCTCTCTCTCTCTCTCTCTCTCTCTCTCTCTCTCTCTCTCTCTCTCTCTCTCTCTCTCTCTCTCTCTATCTCTCATGCTCATTGCTCATCTCTATCTTTCTGACTGTATTTCTCTCTCATTCATTCTTTCGAGAGAGAGAGAGAGAGAGAGAGAGAGAGAGAGAGAGAGAGAGAGAGAGAGAGAGAGAGGGAGAGAGAGAGGGAGAGGGAGAGGGAGAGAGAGAGAGAGAGAGAGAGAGAGAGAGAGAGAGGGAGAGGGAGAGGGAGAGGGAGAGAGAGAGATGGAGAGGGAGAGGGAGAGGGAGAGGGAGAGGGAGAGAGAGAGAGAGAGAGAGAGAGAGAGAGAGGGAGAGGGAGAGGGAGAGGGGGAGGGCAGGGCGTGGCTAGACTGCCAAGAGGCCTCTTACTAGTATTTTGTATTTGTGTAACTAGTATTTTGTATTTGTGTAACTAGTATTTGAGGTAACAACTATCTAACATGAGATACGCTGCAACAGGCAATACCAAAATCGATAAAAACAAATAGAAGAGCACAGAAAAAAAGAATTAAGACCCAACGATAGATACTGGAGCATGAATGAAATAGTGAAAAAAGGGTGGGGGGATTTGCTATGTAAAGTTTGCCACAACCATAGAGTGACTTATGAGTCACAGATGTCCGCCCCACACCATGTTTCAGCAGCTGTAACTGCAGCTGAGCGGCTGCATTAGGGGAAACACAGCGGGAAGCAGAGCTGGTGAAAGGGGAGAATGCTGCTGTCAGAGTTAGTTACAGGTCATAGACTGCTCTTCATAACTTTGTTACTCGCTGAACCTCCTTGTTTGTTTTCAAGATATGTATGGGTAGTGTTAACCACGTTACAGGGGTAATAGGGTTACTATTAACCTTTTTTGGTCCATTGCAAATACACAATTACATTTATTTTATTTACACTTTTAATTAGGAGCTCAAAATGAAAGTGAAACCATGTTTCCAAAAAACAACAACAGCTTCAACCTAAGATAGCTCTCCATTTCCAAACACTCTTCAATGTTTCAATGTGATACCAATGGTTAGGCTTTACCACAAATAGCCTCACCATTGATTACCACAGTCCAGTCCAGACAGTGGGTGGTGAGTAAAGGGAGTGAAGTGTGTTTTGTAGTGAGGAGGAGCATGGGCTGTCTCGGATCCTTGTGTTCTCTAGACCCCATTAGAGCAGAGGAATGTTCGCCACGGTGTTTAGACGAAGGCAGATAACTGGGACTGATTTAGCATCCATTTACTCACCAAATGACGCACTGTTTCTATCTGTTTATCTGTCCTTCTGGTGATCAGTATGACTGCTTTTCTGGCTGTCTTTTCTGTGGGCCAAACTATGTGACAACATATTACAACAATAATTCACTTTTATGTTTAACTATATCGGGAATATAACAATATATATTTATATATATTTAAAGTTTTAGAATATTTTTTAGAATATGGACGCTGTTGTCTGTGTTTTGCAGGGTTCTCATTGGCTCACCACATGCTGGTCAACCATCGAAGAGAACAGGAGACGTCTACAAGTGTCCTGTGGGAACAGGAGACAACACCTGTATCAAGCTCGAGCTGCCCCGTAAGGACACTGTGTGTGTGTGTGTGTGTGTGTGTGTCTGTGTATGTGAGTGTGTTATTGCGTGCGTATGTGCGTGCATGCGTGCGTGCGTTTGGTGCGTGCATGCATGCGTGCATGAGTGCATGCGTGCGTGCGTGCTTGGTGCGTATGTGTGTGCGCGCGCGCGTCTCTGTGTGTGTCTGTGTGTGCAGGGTGAGTGTGAGTGTGTTCGTGCACGTGTGTCTGAGATAACAAAGAATGAATATTGTTTGTGGAAGTTGGAAGTATTCAAGTCAAATCAGATCTGGTTCTAATTGGAAGTAGCAGACACTCATTAGAGGGGAAGACGTCAAATAAACATGGGTTTGACTTTTAATCCTTCCATCAACAAAAGCTAATATCCCAGACCATGGGGCCCTCTCCACTTGGGTAACAGTGAAACCTAGCCTTGTGTCATTCAGATGAACATGTGTTGCAGTTTTTGAGCTGTGAGTCCATGCTCCTTACACCGACAATGACTGCAAGCCATTACAGTGTGAAATCCATGCAAAAATGTACGCAATAATTTCCTTCGAATCATCGCCTTACTGAGCAAACGCCCCTCGTTAGGAGTGAGACCTTTTGTAAGAATTCATTATAGTGTGGTCTTATGAAATGGAGTTTGACAGGAAGAGTTTTTGTCATACTTACCCACTTAGCCACTTATCGCCATAATAAACTGTTGACACTTAATTACTCTGGAGAATAAAATGCCATACAACTAACTTAGAATAAAGATTGAATGTGATTTGCTGATGATTCCAGTAATTGGTGCACATCTGCTACATAAAGGCAGGGATGATCCACATTGTCCCAGCATCTTAGGTCAACAGTTCACCACCATATATGAAATACAATTATTTGTCTTTAGTGTTAGATATTAACACAACTGGTTGTCCCTTCTCTTCGCTCAACGTATCCTATATGCTTGTGTCTGAGCAGTCATAGAAAGTATGGTAAAGTAATTTAATGTTCTATAAATAGCTGCATGTCAGTAGTCATGAAAGAGGGACATGGAAAGATTGCCGTTGGGAGAGAGAGAGGGAGAAAAGAAGCAACAGCCGTTTGAAAAGTTCCCATAGGAAGAAAAGACCTCTCTCTCTCTCTTTCTCTCTCTCTCTCTCTCTCTCTCTCTCTCTCTCTCTCTCTCTCTCTCTCTCTCTCTCTCTCTCTCTCTCTCTCACACATTCTCTCTCTCTCTCTCTCTCTCTCTCTCTCTCTCTCTCTCTCTCTCTCTCTCTCTCTCTCTCTCTCTCTCTCTCTCTCACACACATTGTTTATTCGTCCATATTTTCCTCAGAAAACACAACGGTTCCCAACTTGCGTGAAGTCAAGGAGAACATGACCATGGGAACCACGCTGGTGACCAATCCCAGCGGAGGGTTTCTGGTAAGGAAACAATAAATACCACTACTGCAACACTGTTGTGTATCTGGTTCCTTAAGAAGAGCTCCCTGCTTAAGCTCAAGAGGCCTCCAGTCCTCCTTAATAAATACGCTTTCACTCTGCGTTTTATGGGCTTTTAATATGCTGTTGCAATGCTGTAAACGAGATATTGCTATGTTGCTACGTTAACTGGCTGACAATATCTTATGTGTGTTAATAATGTTGATAAATGTTATTAGACTGTTAACATACTGTGTTCTTAGTTTGCTGTACGTGTGCTGTTACTGTCCGGTACTAACCTGTTTGCCCCGTTTGTATAATAGTAATGTGTGTTGTATAATATTCTCTCAGCATACGGAACATATTACATATTACATGTAATGTATTACATATTACATGTAATGTAATATGTCATATAAGATGTTTTCTGTTGATGGAGGAAAATGGCAGCCATGTATTCCCGGCATGAAGCACAATTTGTCACGATGGATTATAAGGTTATACATGATGGGTGTGTTCAGCACCTGGCCCCTAGCCTATTCCAATGGGTTCTGTGGCACGAAGAGATTCCTTCTGAATGAGGGAGTGTCCTAGATGCTGTCATAGTAAGAATGTACATTTATCGACCATACATACATGGTCGATAAATCCATGCATTAACATATGACTTGATAAACTATGCGCTCAATGCACTTAAGGAAAAAGTGAATTGATTATGATCGCCGCATCCCGCATCTGAATCAGGAAATTCTTTGGGTGTGTCGGTGCGTGTCTGGATGCATGTATGTTTGTGTGTGCCAATACAGGCCTGTGGTCCTCAGTATAGTTAATTGTGCGTGTGTGTGTGTGTGTGTATTTGTGTGTGTCCTTACAGGCCTGTTGTACGTTTTCATGTGTGTGTGTGTGTGTGTGTGTGTGTGTGTGTGTGTGTGTGTGTGTGTGTGTGTGTGTGTGTGTGTGTGTTTGTGTGTGTGTGTGTGGGTGTGGGTGTGTGTGTGTGTCCATACAGGCCTGCAGTCCTCAGTATGGTTACATGTTTGTGTGTGTGTTTGTGTCCATACAGGCCTGCGGTCCTCAGTATGGTTACATGTTTGTGTGTGTGTTTGTGTCCATACAGGCCTGCGGTCCTCAGTATGGTTACATGTTTGTGTGTGTGTTTGTGTCCATACAGGCCTGCGGTCCTCAGTATGGTTACATGTTTGTGTGTGTGTTTGTGTCCATACAGGCCTGCGGTCCTCAGTATGGTTACATGTTTGTGTGTGTGTTTGTGTCCATACAGGCCTGCGGTCCTCAGTATGGTTACATGTTTGTGTGTGTGTTTGTGTCCATACAGGCCTGAGGTCCTCAGTATGGTTACATGTTTGTGTGTGTGTTTGTGTCCATACAGGCCTGCGGTCCTCAGTATGGTTACATGTGTGGTCAGCAGCAGTTCATCTCTGGTGTCTGCGCCAACGTTAGCTCCTCCTTTGAGGTCCTGAACTCCATAGCACCAGCAGTACAAGGTACACAGTACATCACTCTCTCTGAACCCCTTTCCACTAGTAAAATCAACCAGCTCATTGGAGCTACAATAGAATACAATGACATCAATGGCTTGGCCATATGAAGAGGAAACTAATGAATCCTTCACTTTCTGTCACTTTTCATAACATCCTCCTTTCTCTTCTTTAAATCATCACACACTGAAATAAAAACTGGAGAAAATAATGGAAGATTGGTGTGTGTTGTTGCTTTCTTTTCTTTGAGCATTTATATTTATTTGTCTTCCCTCCAGAATGTGCCAAGGAGTTGGACATTGTGATCGTGCTGGACGGCTCCAACAGTATCTACCCCTGGTCTAGCATCCTGGAATTCTTGCTGAAGTTCCTCGCGAACATTGAGATCGGACCTCAGCTCTCACAGGTCAGGGAAAGCACCGGATGAGTGCTAAGATATATGGTCAGAATGTGTTTCTTATCTTTGTCGTTTCTTTATGCGTTTTTTCCAACACCCACACCCAGGCTCTGTTGCTATTGTGTCTGAATGTTTAGTCTCCACAAAACAATCTGGAATGAACAATTATTACCATTTAAACCTGGGTGGCCCCTAATTATTTTTATTCATAGTTTTTATGTTCTAAATGTGACTCTGGTTGGTGAGCTAGTGCAGTTTTCCAAAGAGACGCTCTGGAAACCAGCTTACAGTATATTCTTGTACCCTCTGGAGCCTCGATGGCTTGTAAGTCACATCTTCCATGGCTGCTAAAGTCTTTGGTTTGCCCTGAATACTGAGCGTTGAGTCATAGCAGCAGCACCACCAGGACCAAACCACATCCTCGCCAGACTCCCGTCTCGAGCAGCAGACCAGTCCCCTCACAGAGACAGGAAGAAGATGGAAATATTAGGGCTCGTGATTTAATATGGAGTCAGTTCGTTGCAGGCCCTTTCATCCTAAATGACTTGTTATTAGTGCGCCCAAGGACAATCAAACCAATATGGTCAATATCGGAGCCACTGCAACAGTTCATTGGCCGACCAACAGACGAGTGTAGGATATAGCTGTAGGAATCATAAATCAGTAATATGTGATTATATTCTAATACGTACGAAGAATGATGTCATTATAGAAACATAGGAATTGTACATAAAGTATGTGTGCTAAGAGAATTCCCCAAGTGCATTTTTGGAACAATGAACAACCCAAACGGTGTTCACCGGAGTGTGCGTATGTGTGTCTTTGCATGTGTGCGTAAATATGTGCGTTGTTCTGTGTGTGTGTGGGGGTGTGTGTGTGTATCGATTCAAATCCAAGGTGGGCATCGTATCGTACGGAGAGAACGTGACTCATCGAGTCAACCTGAGCCAGTTTGACAACAGGGAATCGCTACTCAGAAAAGTCATGGCTCTACCCCAGGACACGGGCATCAAGACCATGACCGCCTCGGGCATCGAGACCGCCAGGTACCGGACCAGAACCCGTCACCTCTGATTGGACTCTGTCACACCAAACATACAAATACTACAGAGAGCATCGGACGTAGGCAGTGTGTGTTAGTAGATGGATGATTTATGCTGCATGTCTATACAAGCAAGGCTGAATATATTACAGGTCTGGATGTTGGAGTCTATTCAAATCCTCTCTCTTCATGTGTCCGTTAAATGGATTTCAAATCAACTAACGTCAATCGCACTCAAAGAACGATAAGAAGAAGTTAAATTCTGAGATTTCATGTATATTTGACGTCAGTGAGTAATGGCTTGTGTTTGCTTGGTGAAGATGGAGTGTAATTCGAAAGCACAACAGCGCCCATTGTTGAGAGACTGGAAGGCCTACGGGGTCCCATGTCTGTCGCGGGCTAGGGTTAGGCCATACTATGTTAACCTCAAGAAAGATGAACTCCTCATGGACATGCTGAACTCACACTTGAACCCGTGCCTGAAGGAGGCTAAGTAGTCACAAGATCCCAGGTTGACAGTTATTGGAGAGTTGTTTTCCTCATCTATGCTGCACTTAGATGAAAATCGGAGCTAGAAAGGTTCTCAAGGATAAACCGCACAATAAACCGCACATCCAGGGAATGCTTCGCTATAAACCCTTAGTTTCGTTTATTGTTGTGCTCTTTATTGTCCATCTGTGTTCGTTTTTTTTTGTTATTTTTGTTATGCTAAGCAGGGATTTTGTTAGTGTTCTAGTAGGCCTCTTCGGTGCTTTCACTCTGCCCCAACAAACACCCACGAACACCAGTGGCCATACTCCATACTTGTTTGTGGTGGTTGGCTGCTAAATCAGATAAAGTGTTGCTGTTTCTCCAGTCAATTCAGCCAACTTTCTAGAGTTGGTTGGTGTGGTTTGTTGAGGCAGTGTACCTTAAGAACCTTTAATGGGGTGAAAAAAAACGTGATATGATAAGAAACACGTTCTGACCAATCAGGAAAGAGGCCTTCATGGAGGAGCGAGGGGCGCGGCCCGGGGTGAAGAAGGTGATGGTGATCGTGACGGACGGAGAGTCACATGACTCCCATGAGCTGGATAGAGTCATCGACGAGTGTCAGGACGACGGCATCGAGCGCTTCGGAATCGCCGTGAGTACACACTGGTTGCTGTACGCGCTGGTTGCTATACACACTGGTTGCCCTACTGGTTTCTGTACATACTGGTTTCGGTACTGGTTTCTACACACCGGTTGCTGTACTGGTTACTGTACAGACTGGGTCTGGACACCCTGGTTGCTGTACTGTTTTTTTTGTACAAGATGGTTGCTGTACTGGATGCTGTACACACTAGATGCTCTTCTGGTTTCTGTACACACTGGTTTCAGTACGCACTGGTTGCTGTACTGGTTTCTGTACACACTGGGTGCTGTACTGGTGGCTTTACACACTGGTTTGTGCATGCAATGGTGGCTGTATTCACTGGTTCCTCTAGGCACCGGTCTCTGTACTTAATCATTGTAATCAATTGTGTATTTCCAGGTTTTGGGTGATTACAACCGTCAGAACAAAAGTGCTGCCGAAATCCATAAGTTTATCAAGGAGATTAAGTCCATTTCCAGCGAACCACTGGGAGAGCATTTCTTCAACGTGTCCGATGAGGTGGCCCTGCTCACCATCGTGGACGCCCTGGGGAGCCGTATCTTTGCCTTGGAGGGTACCTATACCAGCACTACACTCACATGGAGAATCACTGCCTAGAATGGTGGCCTAGCTAATTTAAAAAGCTAGCTTCTTGGAAACTCATTGCCTGGGACAGTAGCCTACCTATACTTTAAAACTACACTCACATTGAAACTCATTGCCTGGGACAGTAGCCTACCTATACTTTAAAACTACACTCGCATTGAAACTCATTGCCTGGGACAGTAGCCTACCTATACTTTAAAACTACACTCACATTGAAACTCATTGACTTGGATGGTGACCTACCTAAACTTTAACACTTTTACAACTCACACATCTGTATTTTTTTGGATATTATGTTTAATTAATTAAACTTATTTAAACATCTATAATAACATTCATCATAATCAGTTTCATCCTCATCATCTTTATTTATATAGCACATTTCACAAGCAAGTGAGTGCTAGGTTGAGTATCAGCAGAATAGATCTGCATCTTTATTTATAAAACAAGTGTTGCAGAGTGCTTGGGGTATGTAAGCAGATTAGATCAGCGTCTTTATTTATACGTACCAAATGTGAGGGTAAGATTTAAACCTATGAAACCACACATTAATATCATGTTTCTTCGTTAAAGCGTATTTTATTGTACTATTGTATTAAACATATTAACTGATAAACCTCTCCTTTCCCAGCGACATCTGGCAACCACACCTCGTCATTTGCCAGGGAGATGTCCCAGGCAGGATTCAGCGCACACACATATGAAGTGAGTAACCTTGCGTCCGTGTGTTTACAGCGTTATCCCAGTTACAGTCTCTAAGGGTTTCACCGGCCCACGCTCAGATGGAGAGTGACAGCAGCCCGTAACCCTAACCCACGCAACAGCCCGAGGATATTCTACCCAGAACCCCTTGGGGGATACAAAACCCCCGAAAGCCTTCAAGGAGGGAAGCATGTGAAGACTGACATCTAGGTGGGGTTGGCGTACAATAGCTGTCCTCCAAGCTTTCTAGGGGTGCGTGTGATTGGGCGAGTATAGGGGTGAACACCATAACTTTCTGGTAATATGACGCCCCCTATTTTGCGGAGGACTTGTTCAACAATTGCCCAAATATAACCTGTGGCATCTTTATTATCACAATGAAATATGCAAACGGGATATTTGTGAGCTATAAACATGATATATTTTACAATGTTTCTCCTGCGTTGTACAAATAATTGTCATAAAGAACAACCCATGAGGTGATGAACTGCAGAATATTAGCTTATAAATGTGTCTGCAGGCGGTCTACTTTATGTGTTGTTTCCTGTGCGTGTGAGTGTCTGTGTGTGTGTGTGCTTGTGTGTGTGTACTTCAAACACAATGACACCAGTGTCTGTAGATTGTAAATAGTGACGACGGTACGTTCGCAATGCTTCTACAGTAGGTCTGACCGCACTAAAAGGGAACAAGGCATCCCTGGCAGTCCTCTGGTTGCATTTCCCAGAGTGATCGCAAATCCATAAATACATATTAGGCTACGCAACGACTCTCTCTACGCACACTTCAAATAGTTTTTACAAATATGGGTGAATGCGTCTTAGGGTAGATCCTGGCCTTCGAGGAAAAAAGCAGCAAGAAGAGTGAGCTCCTGTTTGCATATCGTGCTGCTGCTGCTGACTTTCTGTTCAACACCTCCTTATTTGCCTGGGCTTCCATAAACACAGGCAAAGTGATGTGTGACTGTATGGGCTCAGTCAAGTGAACCAAACCAAACATGACCCAAAATGTCTGGACTGTCTCACCCGGCTAAATGAAGAAACGCTCGACTTGGCTGGAGTCCGTTGTGACGTATCATTGTGAATCATTTCCTTTTGTGTTCTTTTTCGCTCTCTCGTAGGCAGCAAAGTTGTGTCCTTCACAGTGTATATAAATCCGGCCTATACAGACATGTGGAAAGAGTCAGTTCTCCATTCCTTATAGAGTCATCTGTTGGTTCTCTAATTCTCTTTTCTTTTCCATTTTCCGCTTAACTTCTCTTTACACCTCACTTCTGTTTCTCCGCCCCCGGTTAACGCCCTCTCCTTCTGATAGGGCGGTGTGTTGCTAGGCGCCGTGGGCGCGTACGACTGGAACGGGACGGTGGAGATGCACCTCGCTGGACGCGCCGTGGCCCCCGACAACCTGCAGTTCTTCGACCCCGAGACGGAGGCCGGGTACGAGGGGCTGGCCGGCTACCTCGGTAGGTCAGGGTGGAACCCTCCGTGTTCCGTCCACCCGCGTCACCATAACAACCTCTGTGTACCGTCACCCGACATCACCATAACAAGCTCCATGTTCCATCTCCCAACGTCACAAGATACACTGGTGGTACATTGTGTGTGCTTGCGTGCGTTTATGAGCGTTTGTGTGGGTATGTTTGTGTGTGTTTTGTGTGTGTGTGTGTGTGTGTGTGTGTGTGTGTGTGTGTGTGTGTGTGTGTGTGTGTGTGTGTGTGTGTGTGTGTGTGTGTGTGTGTGTGTGTGTGTGTGTGTGTGAATGTATGTGTGTGCGTGCGTGCGTGCGTTTATGCATGTGTATGTGAGAGTGCGTGCGTGTGTGCGCGCATGCGTGTGTGTTTGCGTGTGTGCTTGCGTGTGTGGATGCGTGTGTTTGTGTGTGTGCGTGCATGTGTTTGCATGTGAGTTTGTGTGTTAATGTCTTAATGGGAGGATGACTAAGAGGGATTCCCAGACAGTGGGGTGAATTGATTATTCCAGCTCTTTCTCTCTCTTGCTCCAGCCTCTCTCACCTCACTGTGTGTGTGTGTGTGTGTGTGTGTGTGTGTGTGTGTGTGTGTGTGTGTGTGTGTGTGTGTGCACCTGTTCCTCACACATCCCATTGATATTCTAGTTAATGTGCATTTGCATGCATTTCATCCGTCTCTGAACCACCTGAACAAACCGTTCAGGCGGCTACAACAACCACACTCAGCAGCTAACACAGGACACCGTGTGTGCGTCGCCCTGCAGGTTACGACGTCCAGTCGGCGGCCACACCTGACGGGACGCTGTATATAGCGGGAGCCCCCCGCTACAACCACACCGGCCGGGTGGTCCTCTACCGCCTGGACGAGAAGGACAAAGTGGTGGTCACCCAGATACTGAAGGGAGAGCAGGTGAGCCGTCTTGGGTTTGTTTTGCAAAGCTGGAACTGTACGAACGTCGTTGTTCCGGGACTCGTGCGGCTCAGATAATTTAGGCGTCTCAATGTCGCGTCGGTAGTGAATGACGGCATTCAATGCGAGGCACATCTGCAACGCGTCAAAGGCGCATGTCTTTATTGCATTTAATTCAGCTGACACGCTGACACGCGCTTCGGGAGTTTGATGCGCAATCTGACGTCCATCTGTCTTGTGTTCCGTCTGTGATGTGGTCTCTGGTTGTCTGTTTGGGCTCTCCCCCAGATTGGCTCCTACTTTGGGAGTGTGCTGCAGACGGTGGACGTGGACAAGGACTCCTACACCGACCTGCTGCTGGTGGGCTCCCCCATGTACATGGGCCGGGAGCGGGACGAACAGGGACAGGTCTACGTCTACAAGTACAACCAGGTGCAGGCCCAGTGCCAGCGTGTGTGTGTGTGTGTGTGTGTGTGTGTGTGTGTGTGTGTGTGTGTGTGTGTGCGTGCGTGTGTGTGTGTGTGTGTGTGTGTGTGTGTGTGTGTGTGTGTGTGTGTGTGTGTGTGTGTGTGTGTGTGGAAACCTAATGGAGCATTCAGCATTAAAAGACTTTCATTGTCTTTAAATGCTTTTAAATGCTTTTAAAATAGGAGGCCTGCTAAAGTACTTGAATGGTCTAAGGGTGCTGTATAATTAAACAGTATTGTGTGTGTGTAATGAGTGAGAGTGCATGTGTGTTTGTTTGTGTGTGTGTGTGTGTGTGTGTGTGTGTGTGTGTGTGTGTGTGTGTGTGTGTGTGTGTGTGTGTGTGTGTGTGTGAGAGTGTGCCTTTGTGTGTGTGTTTGTGTGTGTGTGTGTGTGTGTGTGTGTGTGTGTGTGTGTGTGTGTGTGTGTGTGTGTGTGTGTGTGTGTGAGTGTGAGAGTGTGCCTTTGTGTGTGTGTGTTTGAGTGTGCCTATGTGTGTGTGTGTGTGTGTGTGTGTGTGTGGGGGGGTGTGTGTGTGTGTGTGTGTGTGTATGCATGCAAGTGAGAGTGAGAATGTTCCTTTGTATATATGTGTGTGTGTGTTTGTGTGTGTAGATGTGTGTGTTCGTGTGTGTGTGTGTGCGCGGTTGGTTATGTTTCATAGCCTCTACATTAAACCTCTTCCTCCATCCCCCTCCCCACAGGAGGCGGGCCTGTTCGAGCACCAGTTCACCCTAAGGCCTGTCAACCAGTCCTGCTGCAACGCCCGCACCGCCAGCTGCACCAACAAGAACGAGCCGTGCGGCGCCCGCTTCGGCACGGCCATCGCCGCCGTGTCCGACCTCAACCTGGACGGCTTCAACGACGTGGCCATCGGCGCGCCGCTGGAGAACGACCACCGGGGGGCGGTGTACATCTACCACGGAGCGGAGAGGGCCCTGAAAGAGGCCTTCGTGCAGGTGCGACGACGAGCGCGATTTAAGGCTTGGTTATGGTTCCACGTCGGCGCAACGCCAGGGGGTTTACGGACCCATTAGCTCCTGGCGGACCCTCCTTGAGTCCACCGCAAGGGCCTGATGCGCACCTGCCAAAAAATCGGAACCTTGGGTTGATTCGACGCAGCAGCAAGGGCTCTGATTGGTGCGCTTGCTGAAACCCGACGCAGAACCGGACGGGTTCACGACTGCGGCGAAGCGTCTGCGTGGTCATTGCGTTGACGTGGAACCATAAGTGAGCCTTGAGTTACAAAGTTAATGTGTGGAGGCGGGCGGGCGTTTGAGGGGTGTTGACGTGTCTGTCTGTCTGTCTGTCTGTCTGTCTGTCTGTCTGTCTGTCTGTCTGTCTGTCTGTCTGTCTGTCTGTCTGTCTGTCTGTCTGTCTGTCTGTCTGTCTGCAGAGGATCCCGGCCGGAGGAGACGGTGTGAAGGTGAAGTTCTTCGGTCAGTCCATCCATGGGGTCATGGACCTGAACGGGGACGGGATCACGGACGTCACCATCGGGGGGCTGGGAGGCGCCTCGCTGTTCTGGTGCGGCCGGCCGCTGGATGCCTTCCCCTGGCTCTTTATTCACTTTCTCTCTCCATCGATCGCTCTCTCTCTCTCACGCTCGCCAACTCTCTCTTCTTCTCTCCAACTCCTCCAACCGCTCAATCTCTCTTTGTTTAACCCTTGATCTCTCTCTCTCTCTCTCTCTCTCTCTCTCTCTCTCTCTCTCTCTCTCTCTCTCTCTCTCTCTCTCTCTCTCTCTCTCTCTCTCTCTGTGGGAGAGACATTCTCCAACCAAAGAGACGTTCACACCAACACGTCTATAAAACAACTTAGTAGCAGTGGTTTTTCGCAACCCCCAGTATTCTCACACAACTGCGCTATTTCATCTGTCCCTGTCTCGGTGCCGTTTATACAGCTGTGTGTATCTCACGAGGTTCATCTGGGATTGAAACCGGCAACCCTTCTAACGATCTCTCTGCCTAAAACCCCCAGGGCTGTAGACCTTTTAACAGTTGGACACCGGCCCACTTCACTGCCCTCATTGGCCTTACTCGAAACCACATTTCTAACTCCGTCAACAGTAACAGAAGTTCTCAGGCTACCCTGTCGGCAGGGGTTCAGCAGAGCTGTGTGAAAAACTACATCTCCCAGGGGGCTTAGGATTTAAATAGGATTTGAACTGCTGAACTGTGAACCGACTTTAATGATTTAAATACATTCCTATTAGGCTACGATTGATACACTATTTTCAATTCTTGTTATTACTGTCCTGTACTCATCTGCACTCATTTTATTCAGTCTGGGATTAATTAGGTACTTCTTCATCAGCTAAAAGTAATGCTAATTAAGATGATTTGTTATAGATAAAATATTTATAATTTATAATTAGGTTTAGCATCGATATAAATGGTTAATTCTTATAATATTACCATCATCATCATCATCATCATCAACCTCATCCTCACCATCATCATCATCATCTCAACAGGTCTAGAGATGTCGGGGAGCTCCGTGCCACCATGACCTTCGACCCCTCGAAGATCAACATCCAACAGACCAACTGTGAATTCCAGGACCGCAGGACCGTGTGCGTCCAGACGGAGCTGTGTTTCACCTACAGCATCAAGTCTGACAAAGGGGCGCCCGCCGCCAGCCAGGAGCTCACCGGTAGGCATGACGCCGTTTTTGTAAATTAGCGAGCTGTTGTTGAAAAAAGTATTGTAAAGGGGACATATTATGCCACCAGGTGTGAGTGTTGTTAGCCATAACAAGCTGTTTTGAAACTCTGCCTCTTCTGACATCACCAGTGGGCGTGTCCACCTAGATGTGTGCTGGATAGATCCGTCTACCAGCCCACCCAGTGGACTGTAGCAAACGTTGCTCATCTATCCGTCACACATCTAGGTGGACACGCCCACACAAACGGCTTGTAACGGCCAATCACACTCACACCTGGTGGTATGATATGTCACCTTTAATGACTTTTAATGAATTATTATGTCGTAGAAATACGCTACGCACTGACCCTGGACGCCCTGCGGGCCAAGGCCAGAGCGTCGTTCAGCGGCCCGGAGGATAAGAGAAGGATCTCCAGGAACACCTCCATGACGGACAAGAAGTGTTTCACGGAGCACTTCAGAATGTCGGCAAGTGACTTTGTCCTTCCCTGGCCCACATTCACACAGGGGATAATTCATCTTCTTCATGTCTATGCATCGACAACACAAGACGTGGTTTCACTTCAAGAACTGCTCTGACGCTTGTGTTTTTTGTGTGTTTGAAAGTGTTTTGGGATACTATTACTTTCATCAAAATATCACATATAGTGCACATTTTAGAGGTAGAAAGATAAAGAATGGTCAAAGCCATCAAATCAAATTCTGTAATTCATTGAATTCAATTTAACCTGTTTTTAACTTTTGTGTTTTATCCACCCCCTTCCTCCTATTGTGCACTGCACTTTCTCCTCCATTCTCACTCATAGGCCAGGCCGGACTTCCGGGACCCTATCATGGTCTCCCTCGTGTTTGGCTTGGCCAATGAGGACCAGGGGCCAGTCCTGGACGCAAACCTGCCTACCTCCATCAACAAGACTGTAAGATAACTATATCCTTCACTCTTCCCCACTCTCTCCTGCCTCTCTCTCTCTCTCTCTCTCTCTCTCTCTCTCTCTCTCTCTCTCTCTCTCTCTCTCTCTCTCGCTCTCTCTCTCTCTCTCTCTCTCTCTCTCTCTCTCTCTCTCTCTCTCTCTCTCTTTAGTTGACTCCAAAAGAAACAGCAATCCAACCATCCTCCCCAAACTGCTATTGTACTGCTGTTCAAACCCATGAGTGCAAACATAAAGTTCTTGTTCCAAGCATCTTAACTACGCTGGGAATATGGGAATATTCCAACACACTAAACACTTCCCCTAAGGTGCTGAAATCCACAGCAGCTGTTTACCATCCTGCAGTGCGGAGTCTATCTGTTACAGGCTCATTCCCACACGAGGAAACTCCCACACACATAGTGAGCCCTGACAACAAGAAAATTAAGTGTTGCCAGATAATTGTTGTGAAGAGTTAGTATGTGATCTAGTAAATGGTTACCGCCACGGTTTTTGGAAGAGGCCCTTAAAGCGATATGCACACCTAGAGAGAGAAAGAAATATATATATATTATGTAATGAATATATAGATTTATAGATTTATAGATTTATTACTATGGTTGCACCCTTTATTATGAAAAATTCAGTTAGGAACGAACATGTTTTTTTTACTTTTGTTGAAATATAAGGAAATATTGCTTGAATGATGTGTTTCAGATTCCTGTAGTGGACTGCGGAGTAAATGGGAAGTGCATTGCAGACCTGTCTCTTAAAGCAGAGCCAAGTGTCAATGAGTGAGTGTTATCTCACATGGATTTTCTCGCATACTGTTGCCGATGTGTAGGGCTGGGCCATAATTTAATTTTTACAGTTTATAGTCTTTAAATGGTATTTGTATCTGCATGGAATGGATATATGAATTCTTATTGAATTACGAGACATGAGGGCCATGTAAAACCACGCATGGTTATTGTGATATTAATGATTTATTATCTCCAGCCATACTTGACAAAAATAGCATATGACTGCCCCCTTGAGGCAGAAAATATGAATCACATTTGAATTATAATGACTTAAATATTGACAATATAACATCCTCGCTTCACTTCAGAATGGTGATTAAAGTCTACAAGGAGAAGATTACTGTGTCTGTTGATGTTAAAAACAGCAAAGACAATGCATACAACACCAAGGTTATAGTGGACTTCAGCCAGAACATCAACTATGTCAAAGTAGAGGTGAGGATTTCATTTGTCTTGTCTGCATCATATCTAAAGCAGCAATGTTTAAAAGGGCCTATTATCTTTCCAATGGGGGTCATGTTGTTGAGCCTTTAGAAGCCATTTTGAAATATGGCCATTTGTGAATGAAAAAATGGGAGTGTCCATGCAAATATATATTATAGCCAGTTGAACACTTCCACGTTGCGATGTCACAAAGGGTTTCTTAGATTTTGAAATGGCTCGTAATGGTTCATTATAGTGTCCCCTGGTGGACAAAATAGGGGCCCCTTTAAGCATGTTCTTTGTAATCATCTTGTCATGATGCGTTTCACTTTGTGTTTTGTCAGCCTGACATCAAGGAGTGCAATCTGAACCACACTCGGTTAGAGTGTGCTGTGGGGTACCCCTTCCTGGCCAGCAACGCAGAGGTCTGGTAGTCTCCTTGTGCACCACATCCACCGCGACCCAGAATGCCTTATGCTTACAGAACTTTTTATTTTGCCACATCTCACAGGAGCATTTTAAACTGACGTTTGAAGTCACCCCTGAGCATATTGGAGCAGAGATTCAAATAAACGTAACTGCTACAAGGTGAGAGCACAAAAACACACAATTATTTCTTTGTGTATAGGAAAAAAAATACATAGTTTGTGATAAACAGGCGATAACAGGTAATATAAAGTACATTACAAATTTCCCCACAACAGCGATAGTGACGAATCCCCTTCGACCTTGGGCGACAACATGGTGAAAATCAAAATCCCTGTCAAGTATGAAGCCGGGCTCATATTCTCAGTGTGAGTAGCAGAGAAAAAGAAATCCTATCGATTCTGCTGTCCACAGCCTAATCTGTAGGCACCCTCACGCCTAACTCTGCACCTTAAGAAATCCCATCTGAAAAAACTGTAACAGCCGTCCTCTGTATGTTGTTTAGGAGGCCGAAGGACGATCACATCGTATATAAGGAGGGCGAACAGTACCCGGCCGTCTTCAACCACACCAGCGCCATAGGGAAGGAGCTCACCATAACATACAAGGTAGGACGAAGGGATCCCTCTTAACGCTACTCCACGTTTATATGCGATTCATGAAAACCAAACACACCTTATTAAGAATCGGTGCCCGAACGATCACTTTGGTCTCGCTGGCCCAGCCCAAAGGTGGACCCACTGTCTACCTGTAAGGTGAAGCTGAATGTCATTGTAACAATGTCCATGCTACATAGGTGACTTTTACTGGGCCCCTCCAGACAAGGATATACACCCTACGGTAAATGCGGATAGGAACCCTTTTCGTCCGGTCCCGGAGGTCGTTTCGTCCGTCAGTGGGTCGGTCACCTCTGAGCTTACGAATCCGGAGAGCTCCGGGAGAAACGGAGCAATACCAACGGAACTCGAGGCGGCAGTATAGAGTCAGAAGTCCAACCAATCGCGAAAATAGATAGAGAGTAGTATAATATCTGATATGTATATATATATATTGTGTTTAACGCTTTAAACTTATATTATACTATATACCTGACCTTTTTATTTTATTGTTTGCCTGCTTTGGCAATGAGTTGTAACTGGTCATTTAAAGATGGCGCAACATTTTGAGGAGAGAATCTGCGGGTTGTTGAGGGGTGTCACATGCCACCTACTCTTTTTGCGCCTTTTTTTTGCCGATTTCGGATGACACAAAGCAAAATAATCTCCTATACAGATGCCATGTTTGCGATTGTCGATGTCGGTAATTTGCAACACGATAGTCACTGCCCTCTATAGGATGTACTGGTAACATTCATAACAACACTGAAACCGGACGGAGGTATGAAGGGTACTCCCTGATCCGTCCTGATCCGGAGGTATGAATCTGCCTTTTGTCTGTGTCGTGATGGCTGGTTTAACCTGTGCACACTCATTGCTCAATTGATTGCAACATTGTTTGCTTAATGCGCAACCGGTGTGCAGCTCCACCCAGCAACTGAGTTCAATCAGTCTGACTCGGGCCAGGTGAGGCTGCTTAAACCAGCCATCATCCACACACACTCCACAGTCATGAACCTAAAGAAAATCCCTTTAAGTCACGTTGGATGTTTATAGTAGCCATTGGGAATGAATGAATTGGTGATCATGCAGTGGACAGAGAATCCTATCGAGAACGTGACCTATTTGTACCTCGACCAAATCTCTCATAGCTGTGCCCAGTCCTGTCTCTCCTCTCATCTCCCATGTTATCTGCATCCACCGTCTGTCCCCAACAGGTGGAGAAGGCGCTGAAGGTGACCACCCCTCCCTTGAAGCTGACCATCACCTACCCTTACCGGTCCACCATGAACAACATCCTCCTCTACCTCACCCATGTCACCTACAGCCCCGAAGTACGTAGCATGTGTGAACACATGTACATCCCGCGCTCACGACACGTCTCTGTTGACGTGGCGATGATACGCATTTCAATGTTTTTGGGTGTTTCTCCCTCTCTCTCTCTCTCTCTCTCTCTCTCTCTCTCTCTCTCTCTCTCTCTCTCTCTCTCTCTCTCTCTCTCTGTCTCTCACTCTGTCTGTCTGTCTGTCTGTCTGTCTTCCTCTCTCTCTCTCCCTCTCTCTCTCTCTCTCTCTCTTTCTCTCTCTCTCTCTCTGTGTCTTCCTTTCTCTCTATCTCTCTCTCTCCCTCTCTGTCTCTCACTCTGTCTTCCTTTCTGTCTGTCTGTCTTTCTCTCTCTCTCTCTCTCTCGCTCTCTCGCTCTCTCTCTCTGTGTCTCTCTGTCTCTCCCTCTCACAGATCACATGTAATGCGGACGATCAGATCAACCCAGAAAAGATCGGCTCTAAGACCCATACGGTCAAAACGTCAAAAGAATCACTGAGCGCTTACCTTGTGGTGAGTCCTTTGTTTGGTTGATGAATGAAGTACACTTTGCATGTTGTCTTTCTTTTGACCAACATGCCTGGTTCACTGTTACAGAGCTGTGGGACCATCCTTTGTAGGTCCTTTGACTGCATGATCCCTGAGGCCGTTACCAGTGAGGTCAACGTCACGTTTAGAGTGTGGAAACCCACTTTTATCAAGGTAAGCAGATGTATACACATGTAAAAAAAAAAAATCATCAATGGGAAATATATAATAGATATATTTTATAGACGTTTTTTGTTTTTGAATGTCTCCTCCTGAGTTCTGAAGCGTTGTTGTTTTTTGCTTTAAAGGCTGAGTTTTCCAGCTTATACATGATGGTGAATGGTACCCTTAAAGCCCGGGATCATCTATTTTTGCTGACCAGTGACCACAATGCCCGGATTGTAAGTAACGGTTTTCTTCCACTTACAAGCACAGTGTGGTGTTTACGTCTTTGTTATAAGTGTTGGTTTTTGATTTTGAAAAAAAAGGATATATTATTGTTTTTAAGTAAACACACACCATATATATTTGTGTCTATTGCATCTGCACGTGTGTGTGTTTGTGTGTTTAATGTGTGTGTTCTCGCGTGTCTGCTAACCTGGGTTCCAGGTGAAAATCCAGGTGTCAAAGGAGGCTATAGGAGGGATCCCTTGGTGGATCATCCTGATCAGCATCCTGATAGGACTGCTTATCCTTGCACTAGTCATCTTCGGACTATGGAAGGTAAATATAAATAATAATAATAATAATAAATAATGCGTATACCGTTATGTATATAATATATGGCCCTTTCAGTACCACGAGTGCATATATTCTGAGCCTCGACAATACCATGGTCTGTCAATTGAGCTAAACTGGTTAAAGTGTATGCCAGGGTATACACATCAAACCCAAAGTTCTTCTAAATGATTGTATTGAATTACAAAAATTTGAAAATACTCGAGGTACTCTAGAAAAAACAGCTTATCAAAGATTCTTGATTGCATGCAATGAGGATATATTGCGTCTATGGTTCGGTAACTGGGTTTGTCTGCGTTTCCCAGATTAACTTCTTCAAGAGGAAGAGTCTGGAGGACAGGAAGGAGGACATGATGGAATGAGGGGTGACCAGAGGCCAGCACTTAGCACCAGCAGTGTCAGCAGCTCAGTGGGCCAAGGTTACCGGGCCACACAGACAATGGAAGTAGGCCTACAAAATCAGCAGCTGGACGGACTGCGTAACATGCTTTAGAGGGGACATATTATACCACCAGCTGTGAGTGGGATTAGCCTACGAGCTGTTTTGAAAATCTGCCCCATATGACATCACTACTGGGCGTGTCCACCTAGATCTGAGCTGGATAGATCGGTTTACAAGCCTTCCCAGTGGACTGAAGTAAACGTTGCTCATCTATCCAGCACACATCTAGGTGGACACGCCCACTAGTGATGTCATATGGGGCCGATTTTTGAAACGGCTTGTAAGGCTAATCACACTCACACCTGGTGGTATATGTCTCCTTCAAGTCGCACATCTGCCTCACTGGTGTTTAGACCGACACAGACTGTACAGGCGATTGACTACTTCCACTCACTCACGCCTGGGCAAAGGAGTAGTGTCCCTCGAACAAAAGCCATATAAAGACAATCCCAATGGTCTGGTAAGATTAAAAAAGAAATGTCTTCTTGATCAATTTGATGTATGTCGTAGTCTCCCCGCAGATTTTCCCCGCATTTACTCTCACCATCAACCTCTGGTCAGTTCTAAAATTAGGCAAGAATGGTAAAGTATACAAGGGGAGATGAGATGTAGCTGGTGGGTGTCAAGAACCGCTTTGACAAACCACATTGCTCGTAAAGATATAGCTGTTGCACTAATATCACCAATAGTTGCATACACATCTAATTAGCTAAACTGCTATTGAAATAAAACACATACTCAGGTTTTTAACTCATCCACCCTCAAAAACAGTTTCAAAATGATTTATATATGTATATTATGTTGCTATCTTAAGAACAGCAAAGAGATTATTCTGAGAAATGATATGTAAGCCAAGTGGGTTTAATGGATCAAACATTTATCTGGTGATTTGTAAAGGCTAGATAGACATTTATACATGTAGAATACCAATGTTCTAAACTAAATTATACATGTAAAATACCAATGTCCTAAACTAAACAGAGGTTTGCTTTGTTATTTTAATTGAAACACTGTTCATTTCAGCCTTTTACATATTTTATTCCTTAAGGATAGCCATTTTAAATATGACAAATTCCTCATCCTCTTATTCCTAATGTTGGATTTCTACACTGATTTTCACAACGTTTTTTTTTTCACAAAGTCAAGGTGCAGAATGTATGCTTTTATTTTTTATACCATTTTAACTAAGTTGATTTGTAAAGCAGGAAAAAATATTAATAATCTTGTATTAACTTTGTCTGTAATTATCGTTTTGGTTACTTGGGATATAGATAGCCAACAGACTGCACCTTTGAAAATATATATATATCTTTGATTGTACTGTAAATGCAAATGGACGCTCAAATATGTAAAGCTTTAAATGTACAAAGTGTGTTTGCCACAACTCATTATTTAAGACAAAACTGTTTTTTTTTACAACTTATTCACCGACTTTTTCTTCCTGAAAACCAAAAGATATTGCTCGGGTGATACCATGATAAGAGAATGATTAAGAATATTTTATTGCATACAAGACTTGTTAGACAGATATAAGCATTTCACATGCTACAAAACTATGTAAATATCATTCTTATTTTTAGATAACAAATTCTGATTCTGTTAACTCTGTAGTCAAAGATAAATGAAGAAGAGGGTGTGATTCCACTATTTCCCATCATCTTATATTATTTACGGTATGTGTTATTTGTGACGTTTGTTAATTTCAATGAATATCATGTCCAAGTCTGATTGACCAAAACAAAAAGAGCAAAACATATGTGTGCTATGGATTAACAAAGAGTATTCCTACCTATAAAGGTGGATATAAACAACATATACACATTATTTGTATTATGTGTGAGGTAAATTCTGATAATTATCTATTACTGTTCACCTCCTGTTGTTTTATGATCCACATCTTCTCGTCGCAGAGATTTGCATTTTAATGACACAAATCACTTTATATTTGGCACACAACCCCATTTATCAGTCAGTTTGTTTGCACAGCTTTGCAGTTAGTGAAACTTCGGTGAAGTAATTTTATGATCTTTGGTAGTGATTCAGTTTTAAACCCTTCTCTTGTTTTATTCTTCGATACCGATATTCAACAGTTAAAACCAAAATCCAAGAAGGAGACAGCCATTATTTTAATACTGAATTTTATAAGATAATTCAAGTTTAACTTTCCACTGTTGAAATCAAGCACATATAAAATATACATGTAGAATATGTAGCATTTCTAGGGACGGTGTGTGGCCAAAGAGGGCTAAGATGCCTCAAGGCAAAGGTCTTGCTGTGGAAGAGCAGGTTAAGAATGAAGCCAAATGTTATTGTTGAGATTCCCAATGCTCTACACTGCTGTGAAGTTATCATTGTAATGCACTGGTTTGTCATGCTTTCTCATCAGCATGAAAAAACTGAACTGAGTCTGATGCAGAAAAAAATAAAGATTTTTTATGACTATGTATGTGGTGATTTTTACGATTTGGGAAAATGTGGGCATTTATGTTAACTCAGGGTTCTTAGCAAATACCATTTGCCTGCTTTTTTTTATTTCCCTTTCCAGCATTCCTTTTCACTCTGGTTCTTCCACTCCTCTCCAACTCGCCATTTTGTGTATGTTGCAATAATTTGTTTGTTTGTTTGTGTGAGTATTGTGTATAGCCCTATTTGTCATTAGTAAGGGTCCTCCTGTGTGTGTGGGGGGGGGGCATCAGCCCAGCCCAGCTGCCCATATAGCAGGCAGTTCCTTAGAAAAATGACATAATACACTCGATCTTGAGCAGCGTCCTGTAAACATCCCCCCCTAGTGTCGCTTCGCAGTACTTTAGATGACAGACGGCAGGGGAAGCGAAGGGATCCATCTTGCCAGACAGGAGGCGAGGTAGCCCGCCTTTGAGTTGTACCTCCAAACAGCTTCGTATTCCTCATTCTCATCCTGGAGAGCCGAGGGGCGCCGTGTCTCCGGCTGTAGGATGTCCCGACATGAGGGTGAGTGTAACCTGGTAACGTGGCCGCTCGGCAATCACGAGCTATAACGTTAGTCCATGACTCGTAGTTGTGACCACCGGTCATACGAGGCTGGTTCTAAAACGAGCCTTCTGGCAACAGATAGAAGTGTTATTATCGTGGACATTATCCTTATCATGATAATTGTCCAAGTCGTTATGATCATAGTCATTACAAACCGGTGCTGTCCCGGTTGGTGTCTCTAGTCTACTCCATCCAGCTGCTCTACAGGATCATTAGCTACCAGAGCTAGCACTTAGCCTGCGCTAACGTTGTTAGCACTTAGCCTGAGCAAACGGTGTTAGCACTTAGCCTGAGCTAACGGTGGTGCTGCTAGCACTTATCCTGAGTTAACGGTGCTAGCCCATAGCTTGAGCCACCACCAAGAACATTTCCGAGGCTAGCGGACAAGCTAACGTATGACAACGCAAATAAGTCCGCTGTAGTACCGCAGTTAAAAGTGACTGTTCAGCTCTTGTATACCAGGACAGTAGGTTCTAATGGACTCAAGGACTGCAGGTACTGATTTGTCCATGGACACTAGGCTCTGATGTGTTACGCTACCAGAACCTTAGGACAGTAGGCTCTGATGTGTACCAGGATAGTAGGTTCAAATGTGTAACATTAACAGGGCAGTGGGCTCTGCTGTGTAACGGTACCAGGACAGTAGGCTGTGATGTGTAACATTAACAGGACAGTAGGCTCTGATGTGTTACGCTACCAGGACAGTAGGATCTGATGTGTACCAGGATAGTAGGTTCAAATGTGTAACATTAACAGGGCAGTAGGCTCTGCTGTGTAACGTTACCAGGACATTAGGCTCTGATGTGTAACATTAACGGGACAGTAGGCTCTGATGTGTAACATTAACAGGGCAGTAGGCTATGCTGTGTAACGTTACCAGGACAGTGGCTCTGATGTGTAACATTAACAGTACAGTAGGCTCTGATGTGTACTTGGACAGTAGGCTCTGATGGGTAACGTTGCCAGGACAGTAGTCTCTTATGTGTAACGTTACCACAACGTTGTGATGTGTACCAGGAAAGAAGGTTTCGAAGTTGACCAGGACTTAATTCTGTTTGTTTGTCATACATATCATGATTCAGCTCTGTTAGTTATTAATGCTTCTAGTTCAATATCTTTAGGTCCTGTCAGGTGAGGTAGACTTGTATTACTTATGTAAAGAGAATGAATGTCCTCAAGACACAAAGTGCTAGGCCTTGAAAGGCGAAAGTGAACAATTTAACCCCAGGGGCCAAGAAGGTTTTCCATTACTTTATATTTGAGCTAAATGAGTCCATACTGTGTTCTGTGTTCTAAATGCATTGCCAGCTAACAAATAAGGATAAACAAATGATTAACAGGACAACTTGCCAGTGTTCCTTGGATTGCCACAGCTCTGTTAAAGTGCTGATGGACAAATAGATAGACTTTTGGTAGAATCAATGCTAAAATAGTTTGTTGAAAGTTATACTTGTCTTGAAGTCCAATACGCAAGCTTAAACAACATACCCATAAACGATCTGCTCTTTAGTTTTATTGCTTGCAACTTCTTAAATGTTAAGAGCATATCGCTGTGTATCAGCCCACACATAATGTTTTTTCACAGCCTAGCATCGGATCACTGAACATGTTCTCGTCGTCTGTCCTTCTGCAGGTGTGAGCTGCGATGCATGTTTGAAAGGGAACTTCCGGGGGAGACGCTTCAAGTGTCTGATCTGCTACGACTACGACCTGTGTGCTTCATGCTACGAGGGCGGTGCTACGACCACCAGGCACACCGCAGAGCACCCCATGCAGTGCATACTCACCAGGGTAGACTACGGTAAGAGCCTGGCTAGCCGTAGCATGGCACCAGCAGTGGCCGCGTCTCTTACTGTGGCTGCTGCTGGCCTAAACTGCAACACTGAGTGAGATCAGAAGTGGCAGTGTCCTCCCAACAACCGGGTGGGACACTGCCACTTGGGATGTCTCTAAGGTCGGTAAGGTTTAAAATGGCTTGCAAAGGCTAACCAACGTCAAACCTGTGGTAAAATAAGAGCCCTTCTTAAAGTGCTCTTACTATGGAATATGCCATAAGCATCAGTAACTGTTATACTTTTTGTATAAAACTAGAAAGTCTCAGGTCAGGATTGTTCTTTCGATTTTTCATGGTCACTGATATAATTTAGTCGTTTATCTGCTCTTCCTCTGCAATACTTTGCTTTGATGCATCTTAGCCCAATTCGGCTATATGCCATTCATAGAAACGCTACATACTCTACACATAAATCTAATTACGTGTGTTACATGTACTCAATTTCAACAATATGTAAATATTAAAGGCTAAACTATTCTTATCAATCTTGTATTTGGGTAATGGAGAAAAATTAAAAACCAAGAACATAATCATGGCAGTTTAAGCTTCTGCCAAGCCATGCACACAAATTGGAAAACCATGACAGATGTGGTTCTGTCATGATGTGCCAACCGCCAATGTATCGCCTACATCTATTATTTCAAATGGGCTGGGGTGATAAACCCACGAGCTTGTGTCCCTCTCTCGTCCAGACCTGTATTACGGAGGGGACAACTTCTCTGTGGAGCAGCCCCAGTCCTTCACCTGTCCCTACTGCGGGAGGATGGGCTACACCGAGACCTCCCTGCAGGAGCACGTCTCCTCTGAGCACGCAGAAACCTCCACCGAAGTGGTGAGGACTCTGACCCGGGACTGCCATACTCCCACACAATACTATGTTAAATCCCTTTTTCTTTTCCTCCCCCCCTCAAATGACATTTATCTCAATGTTTGAATAGAGCCCGTTTGGATTCATTTTGTACCTTGTAGCTAGATTCCTTTTTTAATTACTTTATTGCGTTTTATAATGAGGTTTGTGTCTGTGAAATGGACAAATGCTAAACTGCGAGTATATTTTAAAATACTTAAAAGTATTTTAACATACACTCTGTGTGCATGTAAACTGAGCTCGGTCTATATTTCGACATTTAATACGCCTTACGCCTCAGACCTAGTTGCTTCAACCTCACTGATCCTCCCTGTTCCTCCGTATCAGCTACTCAGTGTGCCTCAGCGCACTCTGAAGAAACATTTCTCCCACCCTAGACTGAACGCGTTCTCTTAGTCTCTCTAACGCTCTCCCTCTCGTTTTTAGATCTGCCCCATATGTGCAGCGTTGCCAGGAGGGGACCCCAACCATGTGACCGATGACTTCACCGCCCATCTCACTCTGGAGCACAGGGCGCCCAGAGATGTGATATCCTTCCTGTGCGCTGCTTACTGATGCGCCTGAAGCCCACTAGATGCTTTGACTTCTTCTTTTTCCCCCCATAAGCCAGGCACTGTATAAGGGACGCAACTCAAGTCATTAATGCATCAATTATTTATTTGATTAATGCTTTAGTGTATAAAGTGTATCCCATAAATGATGGCATCACACGGCAAAGTGAGCTCGTTTAGCTGGCCACGCCCGGCGAGCAGCCGATGAAAACCCAATTATTCATTTTGTATCGATCCCAACCCGTACTTGATAAACGTCCCGAGCGATGTACCGGCCCGTCACGACGGATCGCCTTTATAAATCAGCTAATCGTTGCCGTGGCGTTCGTGACTCGAGTCCTTAACGAGCGCCTCCCACGACGAGTCCAGTAGCGTGCGGCACGTGCGGCGGATGTTCCACCCGGGCCGCGGGCTGGGCGGGCCCCGGGCGCGGCGCACCAACATGCACTTTACCAGCGGCTCCACGGGGGGCCTGTCCTCCTCCACCTCCTCGCAGAGCTCCACCTACACCCCCAGCAACCGGGAGGCCATGGACCCCATCGCAGGTACTCTTTTAATGAAGTCTGTAGCCCTGCTAGTAGTTAAAGCAGTGTCACAGCCCTGCTAGTAGTTAAAGCAGTGTCATTACACAGCCCTGCTAGTAGTTAAAGCAGTGTCACAGCCCTGCTAGTAGTTAAAGCAGTGTCATTACACAGCCCTGCTAGTAGTTAAAGCAGTGTCATTACACAGCCCTGCTAGTAGTTAAAGCAGTGTCACAGCCCTGCTAGTAGTTAAAGCAGTGTCATTACACAGCCCTGCTAGTAGTTAAAGCAGTGTCATTGCACAGCCCTGCTAGTAGTTAAAGCAGTGTCACAGCCCTGCTAGTAGTTAAAGCAGTGTCACAGCCCTGCTAGTAGTTAAAGCAGTGTCACAGCCCTGCTAGTAGTTAAAGCAGTGTCATTACACAGCCCTGCTAGTAGTTAAAGCAGTGTCATTACACAGCCCTGCTAGTAGTTAAAGCAGTGTCATTACACAGCCCTGATAGTAGTTAAAGCAGTGTCATTACACAGCCCTGCTAGTAGTTAAAACAGTGTCATTACACAACCCTGCTAGTAGTTAAAGCAGTGTCATTACACAGACCTGATAGTAGTTAAAGCAGTGTCATTGCACAGCCCTGATAGTAGTTCATATAGTTTACAAAGTCCTATTAAGTCGCTCTATTAGTACAGTCTAATACACAGTGCTGTTAGTAGTAAATGCAGTCTATATAGGCCCATAAATGCATTACACGTCCCTTTTAGTAGTAAATATATTCTAGTCCCATAAATAACCCCTCTAAATGAGAGTCGGAGAATAACTTCTAATGGGCAAGGCTTTATCATGTGTTTTAGATGGATGGATAGATCAGCTGCGATGCTACTCTACTATTTAATCCCGGCAGTATACTTGTTGCTCAGGCGCCAGCCCACTCGGAGGCCGTCAACTCCACTCAGTCTGGTCGCCCGCGATGGATCCTTTTAATATTCCTCGCCGTGCGTTTCCCCGTGTCGGCTGAGCGCTCTGTTTGGTGACGAAGGCCGTAACGCAGACAACGCAGAGGCCTGTGTCACTGTGCTCACCCCCCCCCCTCCCCTCCCCCCACAGAGCTGCTGTCCCAGCTGTCGGGCGTGCGGCGTGCGGCCGGCGGGCAGATCAACGCGGCGGGGCCCTCAGCCTCCCAGCTGCAGCAGCTCCAGATGCAGCTGCAGCTGGAGCGGCAGCAGGCGCAGGCTGCGCGGCAGCAGCTGGAGGCGGGCGGGCCGCGCCACGCCGCGCGCCGCGGCAACCACAACAACAACCACCACGGCGGCGGCGGCGGCGGGCACCACCACAACCCGGGCAGCATCGGCTCGGCCGCCGCCACCGCCCTGCCCAACCCGCCGCACCCGGCCGCCGCCTCCGCCGCCATCCTCACCCACGACCACGCCCCCGGGGAGAGCAACCACAACGCAAACTGCCACGGCGCCTCCCAGTTCTTGTTAGCACGGTGAGTGGGGCGTGGCTCCCGACACACGCACGCACACGCACGCGTGCGTGTGCGTGCTCACACATAAACACACTTGGCAGACACACACACTTGGCGGCACACATACGCATGCACACACGTGCTCACACACAAACACACTTGGCACACACACACTAGGCGCGCACACACACACACTTAGCACACACACTTAGCACAGAGACTTAGCACACAGACGCACACTTGGCATACCCACACACACCCCCTCCGGCGCCTGTAACCCGCCCCCCCCGCCCCCCCGTCCTCCAGGTTATGCGAGCCCAAGCAGTGCGAGGCGGAGCGGCAGCGGGCGGAGGCGGAGCGCGCCGACCACAGCCTCTTCGTCCAGGAGCTGCTGCTGTCCACGCTGATGCACGACGGCTCCTCCTCCTCCTCTTCCTCCTCCTCGGGGGGGGAGGAGGAGGAGGGGGGCCGCAGAGACTTTGCCGGCTTCGGCGCCATGGGCTGCGTGGACGTCATGCCGCTGGACGTGGCGCTGGAGCGCCTGGAGCTGCGGGAGCGCGGCCTGCGCGCCGCCTCCGTGGGGGCGGAGCCTCCGCCGCGGCCTCTTTGATGTCGCCCGCGCGGCGGCGGGCAGACTGTGTCCTCTGTGCTGCCACTGCCAGTGACGGGAGGAGGAGTTCGAGGAGCGAGTGGCAGATTGTTTGAGTTTTAGTTCCTATGTTTTGGTTGTTGTTGTTTTCCGGTTGGGTTTGTGTTTGGTTCTGTGTTGTTTTTCTTTCTTGGATGGTTTTTCTGTATTTATTTTTTTTTCTCCAGGAGGGGGCGTTCTTTTTTGACGGTGAGAACGAGAAACGGCAGTTTTGGAGTGTGGAAAGAACTGTCGGGGCGTTATGGGGGGAGGGAGAATTGGGCCAATGTACGAATCGAATGGAAACACGATAATCAATCCCCACAGGGCTTTTATTTTGGAGGCCGGGTGACTTGTCAGACCTGCGCTTCCTGTGACAATGCAAAACAGGAATGCTCGCGCATCCCCCGGCGCGAGGGGGGAACGGTTCCCTGGGCGGAAGCTGCTCTATGTATTTATCACTCCTAATTAATAAGTGCTCGGAGGGTCTACCTTTTCACCGCATGCAGTTATTCACAGCTTACAGGTGACATTAGATGTCATCGAAATGGAAAAACTACCGGAAGCTTTCAACTGTTTTTCTTTTTTTTTCTGTTTTTATTCATGGCTATGGATAAGACGCTGTTACTAAACGCGCAAGCTGAAAAGTGCACTCGTGGAGAAACATGTGTGGGGTGTTATTTTTGTGTCATCCACGACGAAACACAACAATGTGGATCATCCGCGGTGACTGTCTCCGGTCTCTGTGTGTGTGCGACGCTTCTCTGTGGTGACTCTTTTCGTGTTGACGGTTCAAAGACAAACAGTGGGATATGTCCGCGTACGGTTTGTAACGTCGCTATAAAGCAAGCGCACAATCTTCTGTAAGTTTGCGCCGATGCACTCTTCCACGACGGCACGGTGCGCACACACCCCCTACCCCTCACAACTTCCCCATCCACATATTAAGGATATTTTTTTGTTTTTTTCAATAGATTTTTTTTATTAACTTGTAGAATGGAGAGGTTTGACTCCCACTTGCTAAGGATGGCACTTTCTATTTATTCAGTTTGTCGTCTCAATCTGTTGAAGCCTTGGCCGAGCCACGCCACCTCCATGCCTATACGATTACCCTAAAAAGAAAAAAAAATGAAGTACACTAAGTTGTATAATACATCTGTGCATTAACTTTCATAACAGTTCTAAGATGGGGGAGGGAGGGGAGGGGACTTTTCTAACTTGTAAATTTAGAATAAAATAAAAAAACAAAGCCTTTGAGGAAAACATAAACCCGTTATGTTTTTTCCGTTATTTATTTTACTGGTTTGTGTTGGGTTTAGCTGATAGACATTAAACCGTACCAAATATGAATTATCGATCCGGGCGTGTTGGTGATTATCTTGTAGTGACGTCACAAGTGGGATCGTCCACGGTCCACCCAGAGATGTGTGACGGATAGATAAACCTACCACGTGGACTGTACCAACTGCATTCATCATACGTCCGAGAGGAGGCCCCCACTTCTGATGTCACTACGGTATATTTTGAACTGCTTTATATAACCCGAAACACAGCTGCTGTGGGTATAAATGCTAGATAATGCTATATTAGATTATATGTGATCAGAAAGCGAGTGGAAAAATACTGTTTTGCTCCATTCTGGCTCCGTTAAAAAAATGACTGATCTTATTTTTTTTGGCCATGAAGTTAAAAATCGTTGTACTTTTGGATTAATTGCCAATCAACAGTGGACCTTGTTTTATAATGGAGTCCCTTTAAACGTCAACACACACCTCTCCGACCACATTCCGTCACTGGCCGGACCACCAGACATGTGGTTGAGTGCCACCTATACGTCAACCACTAACATATAACGCTCGACTTCTAAAAAGACACTGCAGACTTCCTCGTGTTTGTATACTTCTGTGTTTTGCATGATTTCATTATCCGTAACGGCCCGTTATCATGGCTATACTCTGATACTTTCAAAAAGCATTTAATCACATAGGCCCTACCCTAATCGGGGCTTATTTTGTTCAGATTAAGATCGTTTCCATAGGGGTCCCAATCTATTAGATCAGCCGTCTCACTTACCGCACTTGTGTTCCTGTCGGCGAACCACCATGGAAGAATATTACGGGGACGTAATAAGGTAAAGTGATTGTAGATGCGCACAGCGTTTTGTAAGACATACCACCTTTATTAAATGCACAGTATTACAAGGAACATTTCCATTAATTGCGGATAAGCTACTCACATTTTGCACAAAGCATAGAATTGATTGATAGAATTTGTTGATATTAAAGCAGAAGTGTTAGATCTGCCAATAGAGTGCACACACAGACACACACTTTTGCGCACTTGTGTGCACACACGCACCCACATACATACACACTCAGGGTCAGTAGCCTACCCACTCGCACACATTCGTACATTGTAGATTTTTTTTGTTTGTTATTCACATAGTAATTAAAACTTTAATCTGCACAGAAATTAAAACTTATTCTGAATATTTACAAAGAAATAAGTGATCGTCCCCAAACCGCCCCCTTAAAGATAAATTACATTCAAAAAAGGTCCCAACCCTGCTAGATTACATTCAAAATAATATTACCATTCATGATGCAAAGTCACAGTTATTCATCTTGAAGAGGATCACGCTAGGCTACAAAGGTCAGAGGTGGCTGACCCTTGACCTTCCCGACAGTGACCACGTGTCTCTCGAGACGTCAGTCGGGCGAGAGGAGAAGATCCTGACGTTTTTTGTTTTTCAAAATTGATCCGGAGCCTAGGGTCATTTTTTTTTTTTACGCAGATAGAACGTATGTCCAAAAATAAATCTTCATAAAAACTCCTCGTTACGCTCGGGAGAAAAGAGAGGAAAATTCGAATTATTTTTGTAGAGAAAAAACAGAAAGAAGAAACGATTCAAAGAAAGTCCTTGGTGAAAGAAAACGGATTGTATTGTCACTGTTGTTATGAACAAGCACAATGAATTATACAATATCGCACAAATAAAACTGTATTTACATATAGTATGTATTGCCGGTGGCCCATAACACATTTTCTTCAGTTGATGTCACAGTTTTTAACATGATACCTGTTTCAAACAGAATATACTATTAAAGATAGCCTAATATTCATAGACAAATATAAGAACTGTACAGAATGGAACACATGTATTTATATATATATATATGTGTATATATATAATATATATATATATATAATATATATATAATATATATCTATATATATATTTGAGATAGTATAATCAAAGAGACATTTTGTTTGTAGTCTGTCATGACTGTTGTAGTTTGGAACAACTTCCGCTGTAAAGCATTGGTCTGAGTTGGGTGTTAAGGTTGTGCATTTGTGTGTTTGGATAAGTACCAAGTGCATTTAACATTGCCTATGTTTCAATGATCGCTATGTTTTATATCCATATATATATATTTATATATATATATATTTGTAGAGGATTTGGTTGGAGCAGGAATAACATGTTTAGCGTTTATCTTTTTGGAAAGGTCAGTAGTAGACTGAGGACAACTGAGGGTTTGTTTTTTTCGTCCCAGTTGTGTCATGGTTATATTTTGATATGTCTCGAGAAAACTACTGGGAAAGATTAAGAAAGCAGGGTGGGTCATATCTTTTTTTTTTGTCCCAGGGGGGACAGCACTGACTCCCCCTCCCCTTAGCATTAATGTGTCCAGCGTTAGAAGTATCAGTCATCACATGCCTGGGTGAACCGGTCCAGAGAGGAAAGCTCTACACACTCAAACACCTCGTGGCCATCAAACTCTGGATACTTTAAACTCTGCTGTTGGTCGGCTCGCGGCAAAAGAAGCAGCAGCAGTGGATTGGTTTTCAAGAACGAAAAGAAGCAAAGTATTTTCACAAGTCAACCAAAAGGTTAAAGTAAACCTAAAAGCAGAATGTCCTCCTGTAAACAACCACCTGTTGGCTGTTGTCCTTCCCTTTTCGTTGCAAAATGAGTTGAAAGAAGTTTCTCAACGTTTTTTCACAACATAATTTGGATTCTTGTTCTAATGAACAACTGGGAAACATTTAAAATATTTCTCTTAGTGTACATACAAACCACAGTTTACAGATATGGGCCACCTAATGTGAACAACATGGCCAGGGACATTGCTGGTGAATTTACAAAATAAAACAAAACATAAAATCCAGAACTTGGATAAAAGAAAAAGAAACACGATAAAATAAAAAAGCATTGTGCTCATCTTTTTTTTATAGACATGCACAGCTTGAAACCCTCATTAACTGTGCTTTTGTTACATAAAAATAAACGTAAGGAGATGTATAGTGCACTCAAAGCATACTCAAAACACCACTGTTTTCTTAGTCGAGAATAAGAGACTATAGGAAAATATAACCAGATATCTACAAACATCCACAGATGCTGACCGCTATATAAACAATTGAGAAAACTGCATAGGGAGCATTATATTCCATACAAAGACCCATATCATTAAAAACACTCAACTTACTCAGACCAGAAGTAAGTTATATGGATAAACACAATATTGGAAATGTGTGTGGGATATACTGCGTTAGATTTAGTTTCCTCAATCATTGATATACTCTTTATGTATAATATGCATGTATCTTTTATGTATGAAAGCCCAAGCTGATGAACAGAGCTAATACTGAGATTATAAGGAAAGATCCTTTGATAGTTTGACAGAAAACCCACCCGATAAAGCCATAACGTAAATGATAGATCAACTTTATATGAAAACAAATGTCAATAGCCCCTGGTTGACAATTAGAAATTTCCTAAAATATT